>NW_021823115.1:2820160-2830316 GCF_901001165.1 Salmo trutta | reverse complement strand
GAGAAGAGAGAGAGACAGAGAGAGAGACAGCGAGAGAGACACAGAGAGAGACACAAGAGAGAGACCACAGGAGAGAGAGAGCACAGAGAAGAGGAGAGTGAGAAGGAGAGCGAGAGAGACACCCAGACGGAGAGAGCGAGAGGACCAGTCCACTCTGCAACAGGCAGCATCACTGTGTTAACTGTAGAACTTCCCTAACCACACTGGTCACCATTCCAGCATATTCCTTATAAAATCCCAGTCCATTATTGACCAGCTCCTATATGACAGTTATTCCTTATAAAATCCCAGTCCGTTATGACAGTTGCTGTGGGCTAGGTCAGCATGAGATCTCATCATGACAAGCATAACATTGGGATTGAATAAAAAATATGTTTATTGTTGAACATTAGGTATTTATGGCCTAGAAACGGGAGCAGCTGCATAACATAAATCTAGAATTATAGACGTGGTGTTTATTACATGGGAATACGGGGGCAGAACAGTTGAAACCTTCTCAGTCTTGTGCTTCCTATCATGATACCTCAACACAGAGTAGTTTCCAGTACTGATATGAGACGTCATAAACGCCGACGTTACAGCACTAGACAATGGTAGGATATGAACAGAGACATGCATAGGTTGTCTGTGTGTATTATACATGTGTATGTGTGTGTGTGTGTGTGTGTGTCTGTGTGGATGAAGCCTGGTAAAAAGATTCAGACACGGTTAATGCAACTGAAAAGCTTTTCTTTTGGAAAACATGGTTTGTATTATGCTTGGCTTGGAGCGTGCAACAGTGAGAGGAACAAGAACCTCTTCAGCTGGGTACAGAGAAGAGCAGCTGGCCAACAACTTAAAGCCCAGTTCAGCAGGCCCTTCTATTAAGCTTGGTGTGGGCTCCAGGGATTGATACAGGGCAGAACAGACAACACATAAAATATGACAGTCCTATGATGGATGAGGGTCATGAGTCTCAGTTCAGCCGTATAAACACAACATCATGATGGTGTGTTACCACAATACATTTAATAGACAGGAATTAACAGATGCTGATTGCATTCCAGCACTGGCAGCATACCATGAGCACAGAGGGCTGAGGAGAGGAGGGGGAATGGGAGTTGGGGGTGAGGGAGGGAGAGGGGGGAGGAGAGGAGGGGGAATGGGAGTTGGGGGTGAGGGAGGGAGAGGGGGGGAGGGGGGGAGAGGGGGGAGGAGAGGAGGGGTGAGGGAGGGAGAGGGGGGAGGAGAGGAGGGGGCGGGGGAATGGGAGTTGGGGGTGAGGGAGGGAGAGGGGGGAGGGGGAGGAGAGGAGGGGGAATGGGAGTTGGGGGTGAGGGAGGGAGAGGGGGGAGGGGGGGAGGAGCGGAGGGGGAATGGGAGTTGGTGGTGAGGGAGGGAGAGGGGGAGGAGAGGAGGGGGAAGGGGAATGGGAGTTGGGGGTGAGGAAGGGAGAGAGGGAGGAGAGGAGGGGGAGGGGGAATGGGAGTTGGGGGTGAGGGAGGGAGAGGGGGAGGGGGAGGAGAGGAGGGGGAGGGGGAATGGGAGTTGGGAGTGGGGGAGGGGGGGGGAGGGGGAATGGGAGTTGGGGTGAGGGAGGGAGGGTGGGAAAGGGGGAGGAGAGGAGGGGGGATGGGAGTTGGGGTGAGGGAGGGAGGGAAAAGGGGAGGAGAGGAGGGGGAATGGGAGTTGGGGGTGAGGGAGGGAGACGGGTGAGGGAGGGAGAGGGTCGAGCAGGCCCATGCGGAACGATTTGATATTGACATATATTTTAACAACATGTATGGCATGTATTTATGTATATATCAATTACAGATATGTAAATATGAGTTTAATACTGTATATGAATTACAGATATGTAAATATGAGTTTAATACTGTATATGAATTACAGATATGTAAATATGAGTTTAATACTGTATATGAATTACAGATATGTAAATATGAGTTTAATACTGTATATGAATTACAGATATGTAAATATGAGTTTAATACTGTATATGAATTACAGATATGTAAATATGAGTTTAATACTGTATATGAATTACAGATATGTAAATATGTGTTTAATACTGTATATGAATTACAGATATGTAAATATGAGTTTAATACTGTATATGAATTACAGATATGTAAATATGAGTTTAATACTGTATATGAATTACAGATATGAGCTGGAGCACATCCAGAATAATCATTTCACGTGGAGGTGCTGACTAACAGCGAATAAACTATAAACTAGATAAATAAAGGGAATCGCACACTCCATATATAACCTCCCAGTAATGTATTGGGAAAATCGCAACGCTTCAGCATCGCTGTGCCATTTCAAGGTAATGTCATGAACGCTTGAACCAGGTTATGTAGATATACTTTATAATTTAAAAAAAACATACAGATATATTACACAATTGGCAATTTTCATACATTTCATTTTTTTTGTTTCTATATTTAAATATATGATGTGGAAATACATTGACAGCATGCTGTGTTAGCTAGTAAAATATATTCCAAAATATATTTCATAAATATTTGTTGACATGCATTTTATTGAATTGACCTCATACAGTAGCTAGGCAACATTAACATTCAATGCATAAAACTACAAAACACTAAATATTAACAACTAATTAGCTATGTACACTTAACATCTGTACTGGAAAATACTTTATTTGAACATAAAATCGATACTAACAGTGCAGATTCCTTCACCTCCAGTTTCCACTTTCAGACTCACACGATAACAGTTACCCTGTGGTGGATAATGCAGAGACTGAGTCAGTGAAAACATTCCACACAAGAAGAACAATAAGGGGTAAATGTTCATGAACTTGCTAGCTAAATGATACACAATACTAACGTTGGTTGGGGTCTGTCCATAGGCAGCTGGGGCTCCTGACCAGAAGGACACACTGCAGGAGGGGAACAAATATGATTATCTAGCTAGCCAGCTTTATCAGAAACAACCAACCCTGACTAAAGATAGTGAAGTTATCTAGCTAGCCAGCTTTATCAGAAACAACCAACCCTGACTAAAGATAGTGAAGTTATCTAGCTAGCCAGCTTTAACAGAGACAACCAACCCTGACTAAAGATAGTGAAGTTATCTAGCTAGCCAGTTCTATTAGAGACAACCAACCATGACTAAAGATAGTGAAGTTATCTAGCTAGCCAGCTTTATCAGAAACAACCAACCCTCACTAAAGATAGTGAAGTTCCCTCGTAGACCTGGCATTTGGTAAGGCAGAGCTCCCTCGTAGATCTGGCATTTGGTAAGGCAGAGCTCCCTCGTAGACCTGGCATTTGGTAAGGCAGAGCTCCCTCGTAGACCTGGCATTTGGTAAGGCAGAGCTCCCTCGTAGACCTGGCATTTGGTAAGGCAGAGCTCCCTCGTAGACCTGGCATTTGGTAAGGCAGAGCTCCCTCGTAGACCTGGCATTTGGTAAGGCAGAGCTCCCTCGTAGACCTGGCATTTGGTAAGGCAGAGCTCCCTCGTAGACCTGGCATTTGGTAAGGCAGAGCTCCCTCGTAGACCTGGCATTTGGTAAGGCAGAGCTGAGGCCTCCTTCCTCTTGTTTTACCAACTTTGTGTTTTAGTTTCCCTGTGCCAAGTGTCCTCGCTGCGGACTGACATGGCTGAAGAAACCTCCGTCTCAAAAGTACAGACTGCTCCTTTATGGTCTGCTACAGCCCTTCCTCAGAGGGAAGAGAGGCTTCCAACCGGTTTCATATACCGTAATGACTCAGGGTTAAAATGCTTCTCTTCTGGCCTGAGGTGAAATACAGTATTCATCAAGGTTATGCTGCGATGATGCACTAGATGTTCTTTCTTTGACCGTCTGAAGACTTGCTGTGTCTGAAACTCAAAACACTAGTTAGGACTGTCTGAAGACTGGCTGTCTGAAATACAAAACACTAGTTAGGACTGTCTGAAGACTGGCTGTCTGAAATACAAAACACTAGTTAGGACTGTCTGAAGACTGGCTGTGTCTGAAATACAAAACACTAGTTAGGGCTGTCTGAAATACAAAACACTAGTTAGGACTGTCTGAAGACTGGCTGTCTGAACTACAAAACACTAGTTAGGACTGTCTGAAGACTGGCTGTCTGAAATACAAAACACTAGTTAGGACTGTCTGAAGACTGGCTGTCTGAACTACAAAACACTAGTTAGGACTGTCTGAAGACTGGCTGTCTGAAATACAAAACACTAGTTAGGACTGTCTGAAGACTGGCTGTCTGAACTACAAAACACTAGTTAGGACTGTCTGAAGACTGGCTGTCTGAAATACAAAACACTAGTTAGGGCTGTCTGAAATACAAAACACTAGTTAGGACTGTCTGAAGACTGTCTGTCTGAACTACAAAACACTAGTTAGGACTGTCTGAAGACTGGCTGTCTGAAATACAAAACACTAGTTAGGACTGTCTGAACTACAAAACACTAGTTAGGACTGTCTGAAGACTGGCTGTGTCTGAAATACAAAACACTAGTTAGGACTGTCTGAAGACTGGCTGTCTGAAATACAAAACACTAGTTAGGACTGTCTGAACTACAAAACACTAGTTAGGACTGTCTGAAGACTGGCTGTGTCTGAAATACAAAACACTAGTTAGGACTGTCTGAAGACTGGCTGTCTGAAATACAAAACACTAGTTAGGACTGTCTGAAATACAAAACACTAGTTAGGACTGTCTGAAGACTGGCTGTGTCTGAAATACAAAACACTAGTTAGGACTGTCTGAAGACTGGCTGTCTGAAATACAAAACACTAGTTAGGACTGTCTGAAATACAAAACACTAGTTAGGACTGTCTGAAGACTGGCTGTGTCTGAAATACAAAACACTAGTTAGGACTGTCTGAAGACTGGCTGTCTGAAATACAAAACACTAGTTAGGACTGTCTGAAAACTGGCTGTCTGAACTACAAAACACTATTTAGGACTGTCTGAAGACTGGCAGTTTGAAATACAAAACACTAGTTAGGACTGTCTGAAATACAAAACACTAGTTAGGACTGTCTGAAGACTGGCTGTCTGAAATACAAAACACTAGTTAGGACTGTCTGAAGACTGGCTGTCTGAAATACAAAACACTAGTTAGGACTGTCTGAAGACTGGCTGTCTGAACTACAAAACACTAGTTAGGACTGTCTGAAGACTGGCTGTATGAACTACAAAACACTAGTTAGGACTGTCTGGAGACTGGCTGTATGAACTACAAAACACTAGTTAGGACTGTCTGAAGACTGGCTGTATGAACTACAAAACACTAGTTAGGACTGTCTGAAGACTGGCTGTCTGAAATACAAAACACTAGTTTGGACTGTCTGAAGACTGGCTGTCTGAAATACAAAACACGAGATAGAGAGGATGGAAGATGACATTCTCCCTCCAGTACCTCCCATTCTCCCTCCAGGACCTCCCATTCTCCCTCCAGGACCTCCCATTCTCCCTCCAGGACCTCCCATTCTCCCTCCAGGACCTCCCATTCTCCCTCCAGGACCTCCCATTCTCCCTCCAGGACCTCCTATCACCAGACAGGACAGGTTTACAATAATTCAGTATTGATTTGCAGAAGGCCCATCAGTACTATATTGCATTATATTATTGTGCTACTATATTAAGAGGAATTTGAAATATTAGTACATATTTGTATTGCTCTTAAGCACATGAGGATTGTAAACCTCCTAGTATAGAGCATGTATATGATGTCCCTACTGCAACTACCATTTTAACACCATGCGGCCGTACTTTAAGTGACCAGTATCGAACCGATCCAGAGCCAATGGAGGTGGCGGTAACTGGTGTTACTCCTTCATAGAGCAGACGATAACCTTATGGCTCATTTTGCTCTTCAGAAAATACCTCTGTAACATCGTCAGAAACAGGGCAACAAGTCCTCTTCCTGTTCCACAAAACCATCGTCACTTACACAATCGGGAACTCACACTAAATTCATTATAAGCCATCCATTCAACTCTAACTAATACAGAATTAATAGCACTCAAAAATAGCCAAATTATTTACAAAAAATCCAGACAGAAGAAATTAAATCGCAATTATCATAAAATCCATCATTGTAATTCACACAGTGGCGCGGTGTTTGGATAGGTAATGATTTTCTAATATTGCAATTTGCATAAGTAGCCCCGGAGATGGGTTATCATTTTCGATCCCACACAATTACAATTCCAGCTCCATACATCAGAGCTGCTAGCTATGTAAAACCACATCACTAATTAAACCAGCATTTACAGACTCAGGCTCGTTCCACTGGTCCTGCCGCTGACCTTCGCCGAGGCAGAGGCGTCTCACAAGTGCCTGACTGGAACTACAAACATAATGAGCAGCCAGGAGGGAACCATTAAAAATAATTTACACAAGCCTTCATTTACAACATCTTTTGATAGCCAAGCTTCCCTGGTGTTTAGATGGGCCGACAGCCCCGACCGTGTGGAGAGCACGGGAAGGAGCGGCGCAGGGGGAATGAGTGTGAGGAGAGCGGGCGGAGAGCGGGGATACCTAAGTGGATAATTAAGAGACTGTTGGGGCGCCGCGAGAGGCTCCTCTCTGATGTCTGCCGTGTCAAGTGTTTCTCTCAGCCTGAGCCACATGAGGTGCTGCCATCGCACACTAATTACTGAACTAGGGAGGAGGGGGGAGACAGGAGGAGGCTGGGAGACAAAATGAGAGGCTGCGGGAGGAAAGGAGAGGCTGGGGGAGGATGAGGGAGGCTGCGGGAGAAAAGGAGAGGCTGACGGAGAAAAGGAGAGGCTGGGAGAAAAGGAGAGGCTGGGGGAGGATGAGGGAGGCTGAGGGAGGCTGGGGGAGAAAAGGAGAGACTGGGGAAAAGGAGAAGCTGGGAGAAAAGGAAAGGTTGGGGGAGAAAAGGAGAGGTTGGGGAAGAAAAGGAGAGGCTGGGAGAAAGGAGAGGCTGGGAGGAAAGGAGAGGCTGGGAGGAAAGGAGAGGCTGGGAGAAAAGGAGAGGCTGGGAGAAAAGGAGAGGCTGGGGGAGAAAAGGAGAGGCTGGGAGAAAAGGAGAGGCTGGGAGAAAGGAGAGGCTGGGAGAAAAGGAGAGGCTGGGAGGAAAAGAGAGGCTGGGAGAAAAGGAGAGGCTGGGAGAAAAGGAGAGGCTGGGAGGAAAGGAGAGGCTGGGAGGAAAGGAGAGGCTGGGAGGAAAGGAGAGTCTGGGAGAAAAGGAGAGGCTGGGAGAAAAGGAGAGGATGGGGGAGTAAAGGAGAGGCTGGGGGAGGAAAGGAGAGGATGGGGAGGAAAGGAGAGGCTGGGGGAGGCGAGGAGAGGCTGGGGGAGGAAAGGAGAGGTTGGGGAAGAAAAGGAGAGGATGGGGGAGTAAAGGAGAGGATGGGGGAGGAAAGGAGAGGATGGGGAGGAAAGGAGAGTCTGGGGGAGGAAAGGAGAGGCTGAGGGAGAAAAGGAGAGGCTGGGGGAGTAAAGGAGAGGATGGGGAGGAAAGGAGAGACTGGGGGAGGAAAGGAGAGAATGAAGGAGAGAAGGAGAGGATGGGGGAGGAAAGGAGAGGCTGGGGGAGTAAAGGAGAGGATAGGGGAGTAAAGGAGAGAATGAAGGAGAGAAGGAGAGGATGGGGGAGGAAAGGAGAGGCTGGGGGAGGAAAGGAGAGGATGGGGGAGGAAAGGAGAGGATGGGGGAGGAAAGGAGAGGCTGAAGGAGAAAAGGAGAGGATGGGGAGTAAAGGAGAGACTGGGGGAGGAAAGGAGGGAATGGGGGAGGAAAGGAGAGGCTGGGGGAGGAAAGGAGAGGTTAT
Organism: Salmo trutta; assembly: GCF_901001165.1. Taxonomy (NCBI): domain Eukaryota; kingdom Metazoa; phylum Chordata; class Actinopteri; order Salmoniformes; family Salmonidae; genus Salmo; species Salmo trutta. The sequence continues at coordinate 2,822,552 of NW_021823115.1, read as the reverse complement.
GGGATGATGTACTGGACAACTCCATCTCTCTGCTGTGAAACACAGTACTGGACAACTCCATCTCTCTGCTGAGGAAACACAGTACTGGACAACTCCATCTCTCTGTGGAGGGAACACAGTACTGGACAACTCCATCTCTCTGCTGTGGAACACAGTACTGGACAACTCCATCTCTCTGCTGTGGAACACAGTACTGGACAACTCCATCTCTCTGCTGTGGAACACAGTACTGGACAACTCCATCTCTCTGCTGGGGGAACACAGTACTGGACAACTCCATCTCTCTGCTGAGGAAACACAGTACTGGACAACTCCATCTCTCTGCTGGGGGAACACAGTACTGGACAACTCCATCTCTCTACTGTGGGAACACAGTACTGGACAACTCCATCTCTCTGCTGAGGAAACACAGTACAGGGATGGTTGTAAGTAAGAATGATTTTTAGTGGTCATGGTTTGGTCATTGACAACAAGACAAGACCTATTAGTGTGTGTTTGTGATAATCATCTACTCCTTGTCTTCCAGACAACAGTGTTACAGTAATGAGTCCAGAATACTCCTGAATACCCACTGCATACAGTTATTATACAGATGTTACACAAACACTATCATCAGGTTGAGTTTACTGCGATTCTTCCAAAAAACACCTTTCAGATTCTGGTAATCAGCTGTTCTGCTGTGTAATTTGATCCGAACGCTAAACATGAAGACGTGATATTTAATAGACTCTGCTTTTTCTAAGTGCATTGAATGGAAAGTAAAAATGATACAGTCTACATAGGGGATTCCATCTATCACCTAGGCCTCTTTCTCCCTGTAACTGTAGAGGATTTGGTGTGAAGTACAGCTGTCCTTTTACTCATTGTGTTATAAGTCAGGAAAAACAGTCATTTACTCAAACGGTGTTTCCAGACAGAAAATGAAGGGGTGTAGTAGTGTCTATCGGATGAGGATGAGGGTGTGGGTGTGGGCTGTCGCCAGCCAGTGTGTTCACTACATGAACCATGGCCCAAAAAAAACACATTAAACATACAGGCCCACACAGTGTCCATTGCTGCAAGAAGGACGACAACAGCATGTGATGAGGACACAGCGGACGAACACACAGCACACCACAATGTCCTGACTGGTGACAGGCTGATTAACACACAGCACACCACAATGTCCTGACTGGTGACAGGCTGATTAACACACAGCACACCACAACGTCCTGACTGGTGACAGGCTGATTAACACACCACAATGTCCTGACTGGTGGCAGGCTGATTAACACACACCACACCACAATGTCCTGACTGGTGACAGGCTGATTAACACACCACAATGGCCTGACTGGTGACAGGCTGATTAACACACCACAATGTCCTGACTGGTGACAGGCTGATTAACACACCACACCACAATGTCCTGACTGGTGACAGGCTGATTAACACAGCACACCACAATGTCCTGACTGGTGACAGGCTGATTAACACACAGCACACCACAATGTCCTGACTGGTGACAGGCTGATTAACACACCACACCACAATGTCCTGACTGGTGACAGGCTGATTAACACACCACACACCACAATGTCCTGACTGGTGACAGGCTGATTAACACACCACAATGTCCCTGACTGGTGACAGGCTGATTAACACACAGCACACCACAATGTCCTGACTGGTGACAGGCTGATTAACACACAGCACACCACAATGTCCTGACTGGTGACAGGCTGATTAACACACCACAATGTCCTGACTGGTGGCAGGCTGATTAACACACCACAATGTCCTGACTGGTGACAGGCTGATTAACACACCACAATGTCCTGACTGGTGACAGGCTGATTAACACACCACACCACAATGTCCTGACTGGTGACAGGCTGATTAACACACCACAATGTCCTGACTGGTGACAGGCTGATTAACACACAACACACCACAATGTCCTGACTGGTGACAGGCTGATTAACACACCACAATGTCCTGACTGGTGACAGGCTGATTAACACACCACACCACAATGTCCTGACTGGTGACAGGCTGATTAACACACCACAATGTCCTGACTGGTGACAGGCTGATTAACACACCACACCACAATGTCCTGACTGGTGACAGGCTGATTAACACACCACACCACAATGTCCTGACTGGTGACAGGCTGATTAACACACCACAATGTCCTGACTGGTGACAGGCTGATTAACGCACAGCACACCACAATGTCCTGACTGGTGACAGGCTGATTAACACACCACAATGTCCTGACTGGTGACAGGCTGATTAACACACCACACCACAATGTCCTGACTGGTGACAGGCTGATTAACACACCACAATGTCCTGACTGGTGGCAGGCTGATTAACACACACCACAATGTCCTGACTGGTGACAGGC
>NW_021823115.1:2652660-2815160 GCF_901001165.1 Salmo trutta | reverse complement strand
CTACTACTGCTACTGCTGCTACTGATACTGCTACTTCTCCTACTGATACTGCTGCTACTACTACTACCACTACTACTACTACTACTACTACTACTACTACTGCTACTGCTACTGCTTCTACTACTACTACTACTGCTGCTACTACTACTACTGATACTGCTACTACTACTACTACTACTGCTACTGCTACTGCTACTACTACTACTACTACTGCTACTACTACAGATACTACTGCTACTACTGATACTGCTACTACTACCGCTACTACTTCTACAACAACTACTACTACTTCTACTACTTCTACAACGACTATTACTACTACTATGGCTACTGCTATGTAGCCAAAAGAGTTTGTAAACAATGCATACGGTTGTATTGGCCAATATATACATAAATTACATAACACATGCAGGTATAAATCTATAGAACCTTCGTATGTCCATAGTGTGTACTCTCTAACATGACTGTTAATCTATAGAACCTTCATATGTCCATAGTGTGTACTCTCTAATCTATAGAACCTTCATATGTCCATAGTGTGAACTCTCTAATCTATAGAACCTTCATATGTCCATAGTGTGAACTCTCTAATCTATAGAACCTTCATATGTCCATAGTGTGAACTCTCTAATCTATAGAACCTTCATATGTCCATAGTGTGAACTCTCTAATCTATAGAACCTTCATATGTCCATAGTGTGTACTCTCTAATCTATAGAACCTTCACATGTCCATAGTGTGAACTCTCTAATCTATAGAACCTTCATATGTCCATAGTGTGAACTCTCTAATCTATAGAACCTTCACATGTCCATAGTGTGTACTCTCTAATCTATAGAACCTTCACATGTCCATAGTGTGTACTCTCTAATCTATAGAACCTTCATATGTCCATAGTGTGAACTCTATAATCTATAGAACCTTCATATGTCCATAGTGTGTACTCTCTAATCTATAGAACCTTCATATGTCCATAGTGTGTACTCTCTAATCTATAGAACCTTCATATGTCCATAGTGTGAACTCTATAATCTATAGAACCTTCATATGTCCATAGTGTGTACTCTCTAACATGCCTCTAACACTACAGCACCTTGAATAAAAACATGTATGTTTACATTTATAAGCACAGAAGCATCTCTCCTTGGCAAATCCCCCTCCTCATCCCTACTACTCATCCTTCAAAGATGGAGGAAATCAAAACAACTCTCCTCTCAGCCAAGCGCACTTCAGCTGGGATGGATCTGTGGGAAATAAGAAAGGAGAACATGACATGAGATGTGTGTTGTTGATGGCTGTTTGGACTGAACTCTTCCCCTACTTCAGCTCTGGATCTATTTCAGAATCAGGGTGCTTAATGATCAGGCCCTTTTTTTTCAATTTCCGACTAAAATGTCAAACCCAAATCTGACTGCCTGTAGCTCAGGACCTGAAGCAAGGATATGCATATTCTTAAAACCATTTGAAAGGAAACATTTGGACGTTTTTGGAAATGTGAAATTAATGTAGGAGAATATAACACATTAGATCTGGTAAAAGATAATACAAAACCAAAAAATATGTGTTTTTAATTCTTTATTTTCTTCCATTGTCTTCGAAATGCAAGAGAAAGACCATACATTGAGATAGGATACTATGTGTACTTCAGATGTTGTCCACAAGATGGCAGCAGTGTGTGTGCAAAGTTTCTGACTGATCCAGTGAAGAATTACATCACTAAACAATATTTTGTATCAAGTCTGCCAGGAGTTTGCCCAAATGTACGGAATTGGTCAATTTACATTTTCAAATACATAACTACAGAGAACAAACAAAAATTATGTGGCAATAAAAAATGTAAGTTTCCACACTCCCAGGAATTTTTCTTCTTGCATTTTGGAAATTTTTCTATTTCTGTTTCTGTCTATTTCTTAGCCCATGTTAAAATACCCTCCAGTGGTCTGTAATGTCCTATATAAAGACCCTCCAGTGGTCTGTAATGTCCTATATAAAGACCCTCCAGTGGTCTGTAATGTCCTATATAAAGACCCCCCAGTGGTCTGTAATGCCCTATATAAAGACCCTCCAGTGGTCTGTAATGTCCTATATAAAGACCCTCCAGTGGTCTGTAATGCCCTATATAAAGACCCTCCAGTGGTCTGTAATGTCCTATATAAAGACCCTCCAGTGGTCTGTAATGCCCTATATAAAGACCCTCCAGTGGTCTGTAATGCCCTATATAAAGACCCTCCAGTGGTCTGTAATGTCCTATATAAAGACCCTCCAGTGGTCTGTAATGTCCTATATAAAGACCCTCCAGTGGTCTGTAATGCCCTATATAAAGACCCTCCAGTGGTCTGTAATGTCCTATATAAAGACCCTCCAGTGGTCTGTAATGTCCTATATAAAGACCCTCCAGTGGTCTGTAATGCCCTATATAAAGACCCTCCAGTGGTCTGTAATGCCCTATATAAAGACCCTCCAGTGGTCTGTAATGCCCTATATAAAGACCCTCCAGTGGTCTGTAATGTCCTATATAAAGACCCTCCAGTGGTCTGTAATGCCCTATATAAAGACCCTCCAGTGGTCTGTAATGCCCTATATAAAGACCCTCCAGTGGTCTGTAATGTCCTATATAAAGACCCTCCAGTGGTCTGTAATGCCCTATATAAAGACCCTCCAGTGGTCTGTAATGCCCTATATAAAGACCCTCCAGTGGTCTGTAATGCCCTATATAAAGACCCTCCAGTGGTCTGTAATGCCCTATATAAAGACCCTCCAGTGGTCTGTAATGTCCTATATAAAGACCCTCCAGTGGTCTGTAATGTCCTATATAAAGACCCTTCAGTGGTCTGTAATGCCCTATATAAAGACCCTCCAGTGGTCTGTAATGCCCTATATAAAGACCCTCCAGTGGTCTGTAATGTCCTATATAAAGACCCTCCAGTGGTCTGTAATGTCCTATATAAAGACCCTCCAGTGGTCTGTAATGTCCTATATAAAGACCCTCCAGTGGTCTGTAATGTCCTATATAAAGACCCTTCAGTGGTCTGTAATGCCCTATATAAAGACCCTCCAGTGGTCTGTAATGTCCTATATAAAGACCCTCCAGTGGTCTGTAATGTCCTATTTGAAGAGGGCAAAGCTTTGTTGTTTCCCTCCGAGAGAAGCTGCCATCTCTTTTCCTACCTGTTGTGTTTCCAGCCCACTAGCAGATAACCAATCTGATGTGTTTCCAGCTCACTAGGAGATAACCAATCTGTTGTGTTTCCAGCTCACTAGGAGATAACCAATCTGTTGTGTTTCCAGCTCACTAGGAGATAACCAATCTGTTGTGTTTCCAGCTCACTAGGAGATAACCAATCTGTTGTGTTTCCAGCTCACTAGGAGATAACCAATCTGTTGTGTTTCCAGCTCACTAGGAGATAACCAATCTGTTGTGTTTCCAGCTCACTAGGAGATAACCAATCTGTTGTGTTTCCAGCTCACTAGGAGATAACCAATCTGTTGTGTTTCCAGCTCACTAGGAGATAACCAATCTGTTGTGTTTCCAGCTCACTAGGAGATAACCAATCTGTTGTGTTTCCAGCTCACTAGGAGATAACCGATCTGATGTGTTTCCAGCTCACTAGGAGATAACCAATCTGTTGTGTTTCCAGCCCATGTGCTTTCCAACTCACTAGGTGAAAAACAATGCATATTAACAAGCATTTTATGAAGTGCTGTAAAAACTGGTTGTAATAAAGCAAAGCGTTGGTCCTGGGCAGCTGCATGTCACTGATGTAAATCACACAGAGAACCTGGCAGCCATTCCTTGACAAAACACTCCCCTTATTTACACGCTTCACAGTAACCTAATAACCCGTCGCAAATGTGGAAAAGAGGAATAAGGAGGGAAATAATTAGCATATTAATCTTTTTCATACCATCATCTTTCAGGTTTCAGGAGACTGCGCTGTCATTGAAATCTACACGCAGGCCCTTTGCATTAGAATTCCTTCTGGATGGGTCAATTGTTCTGTAATAAAAGGAGAGAAGGTGTACTTCATGCAGGAGATTTATGTTTGGCCATTTGTTCATATTCATGTGCTATTGAATAGCCTCAATTCACATGGTGATGGCAGCTCATATCAGCTGCTCTGCAGGCCCACAGATCACTTACCGCCAGCAATGAATTTCATTTGCAGGACAAAAACTGAGGAGAAATTAGCTACAACAGTCTATTGATTTTTTTTTGCTGAAGAGAAGCCTGTATAACAGCTCTATTGCCCTCATAATGATTAGTGACAAAAGTTTAATTAAGCAATTATAAAGCCAATAGTAGAGCTGTCTGGTTTGCTTAGCTTGAGCCTGTTTAGGACTTTATCACATCACAGCAGCTGGAATGTGCTTGAAGAGATTAATGCTACCAGAACACAGATGCCCACTTTAATAGGGCTCCGTGATGCCGTCTCAATGAAGTTCACAAAACACAACGCTTCCCTTTATCACATTACAAGTCTGCTTTTCATGAATATGGAGAAAGAGAAGAAGAAGAAAAAAATCCCTCTATGGCTTCAAGGTGTAATTATAAAGACATACAACAGTAGGACAGACAATAGTGTTTTGGTAATCTGGCTGTATGAACGATGCATGATATTGTGGTGGTGAATAAAGAGAGAGGGTGTTCTAAAGAGGATTTCCCATTCTACAGATACTCAGACAATTGGTGGATATTTCTGAGCGTTTGCTTAATGTTTTATTTGATTCCTCTTGTCTTTTTCTGTTTTTTTCTGGGTTTTTTTCTTTCCTTTCTCTGAAATTGATTAGATTATCGTGCTCTCGCATGCTTGCAGAAATATACATGAGGTTGTGGGTCCAAACTTTGTACTAAAAGTTGCTTTAATATGTCTTGCATGTGATCTATATGACTGAAGAAAGATAATTGTTTCAGGAAAATACAATTTTTTTCCTAAATTAATATTCGTCTACCTATCTGCCAGCGTATAACAGGTTAGGTAGACATGAATATTCTGAATTCATTTTCTGAATAAAAAAACAAACAATTAAATCAATGTAGGGAAATATACCCACATTAAATGCTCCAGAAATATTTACTGTATTCCAGGGTTAAACACATGGTACGATACTGCTCTACAGTCCAGTGTATTATATAGAACATATAGTATATTAAGGGTATGTTTGGATTCTACTCTACAATGCATTAGAAAATACATTATAACTAAAACCCGCTCAAAGAGCATGTTTGGGTAAAATTCTACAATCCGCTGTATTCTGGGAGGTTATTAGGAAGTTAAACCTGTTGAGGGCCATCAGCACATTAGATGATTTAATTGGTTGTAAATCAGGTTGTGTCACTATTGACATGACTCCTCCAGTCTGAGGAAAGCCTTTCAAGATGGGTGCTCTAGAAAAGGACAGTTAACACAGGGACAGATATACATGTAGGGAATGAAGGCTTTACTGAAGCTAAATGTCCTCAGTCAGACCTCATGAAGAGAAGGCTTTACTGACCTCATGAAGTGAAGGCTTTACAGACCTCATGAAGTGAAGGCTTTACAGACCTCATGAAGTGAAGGCTTTACTGAAGCTAAATGTCCTCAGTCAGACCTCATGAAGTGAAGGCTTTACAGACCTCATGAAGTGAAGGCTTTACAGACCTCATGAAGTGAAGGCTTTACAGACCTCATGAGATGAAGGCTTTACAGACCTCATGAAGTGAAGGCTTTACAGACCTCATGAAGTGAAGGCTTTACAGACCTCATGAGGTGAAGGCTTTACTGACCTCATGAGGTGGAGGCTTTACAGACCTCATAAAGTGAAGGCTTTACAAACCTCATGAGGTGAAGGCTTTACAGACCTCATGAGATGAAGGCTTTACAGACCTCATGAAGTGAAGGCTTTACAGACCTCATGAAGTGAAGGCTTTACAGACCTCATGAGATGAAGGCTTTACTGACCTCATGAGGTGAAGGCTTTACAGACCTCATGAAGTGAAGGCTTTACAGACCTCATGAAGTGAAGGCTTTACAGACCTCATGAGGTGGAGGCTTTACAGACCTCATAAAGTGAAGGCTTTACAGACCTCATGAGGTGAAGGCTTTACAGACCTCATGAAGTGAAGGCTTTACAGACCTCATGAGATGAAGGCTTTACTGACCTCATGAGGTGAAGGCTTTATAGACCTCATGAAGTGAAGGCTTTACAGACCTCATGAAGTGAAGGCTTTACAGACCTCATGAAGTGAAGGCTTTACTGAAGCTAAATGTCCTAATTTTCCTGAAGTTATATATACACAGTCAGACCTCATAAAGTGAAAGCTTTACAGACCTCATGAAGTGAAGGCTTTACTCAAGCTAAATGTCCTACATTTCCTTATACATACATTTACATTTTTCATTTTAGTCATTTAGCAGACGCTCTTATCCAGAGCGACTTACAGTAGTGAATGCATACATTTCATTTCATGCATTTTTTTTTGTTGTTGTTTTTTTTTGTTTTTTTTTGTACTGGCCCCCCGTGGGAATCGAACCCACAACCCTGGCGTTGCACACACCATGCTGGCGTTGCAAACACCATGCTCTACCAACTGAGCCACAGGGAAAGCTCAGTCCTCTAAACACCCCCTGAATTTTATAACACAATAACACAACACTTAGGCTATTACAAATATATATATTTAAATATTATTTATTATATTTTTTTCTGGCCTATTTCTCCCCAATTTAGTGATATCCAATTAGTAGAAACACGACCCAACCAAGCTGCACTGCTCCTGAGCACGCTGCTCCCTTAACCCGGAAGCCAGTCGCTCCAACGTCTCCGAGGAAACAACGTACAACTGGCAACACGAGTCAACGCGCACGCGCCCAGCCCACCACAGGGAGTCGCTAGAGCACGATTGGACAAGGACTTCCCACCCGGACAAACCCTCCCCTAATCCGGACAATGCTGGGCCAATTGTGCGCCGCCTCATGAGACTCCCAGTACTAATATCAACACAACGTTGGGCTGCTGTCATAATACTAATATCAACACAACGTTGGGCTGCTGTCATAATACTAATATCAACACAACGTTGGGCTGCTGTCATAATACTAATATCAACACAACGTTGGGCTGCTGTCATAATACTAATATCAACACAATGTTGGGCTGCTGTCATAATACTAATATCAACACAACGTTGGGCTGCTGTCATAGTACTAATATCAACACAACGTTGGGCTGCTGTCAGTACTAATATCAACACAACGTTGGGCTGCTGTCAGTACTAATATCAACACAACGTTGGGCTGCTGTCATAATACTAATATCAACACAACGTTGGGCTGCTGTCATAATACTAATATCAACACAACATTGGGCTGCTGTCATAATACTAATATCAACACAACGTTGGGCTGCTGTCATAATACTAATATCAACACAACGTTGGGCTGCTGTCATAATACTAATATCAACACAACGTTGGGCTGCTGTCATAATACTAATATCAACACAACGTTGGGCTGCTGTCATAATACTAATATCAACACAACGTTGGGCTGCTGTCATAATACTAATATCAACACAATGTTGGGCTGCTGTCATAATACTAATATCAACACAACGTTGGGCTGCTGTCATAGTACTAATATCAACACAACGTTGGGCTGCTGTCAGTACTAATATCAACACAACGTTGGGCTGCTGTCAGTACTAATATCAACACAACGTTGGGCTGCTGTCATAATACTAATATCAACACAACGTTGGGCTGCTGTCATAATACTAATATCAACACAACGTTGGGCTGCTGTCATAATACTAATATCAACACAACGTTGGGCTGCTGTCATAATACTAATATCAACACAACATTGGGCTGCTGTCATAATACTAATATCAACACAACGTTGGGCTGCTGTCAGTACTAATATCAACACAACGTTGGGCTGCTGTCATAATACTAATATCAACACAACGTTGGGCTGCTGTCATAATACTAATATCAACACAACGTTGGGCTGCTGTCAGTACTAATATCAACACAACGTTCGGCTGCTGTCATAATACTAATATAAACACAACGTTGGGCTGCTGTCACAGTACTAATATAAACACAACGTTGGGCTGCTGTCATAATACTAATATCAACACAACGTTGGGCTGCTGTCAGTACTAATATCAACACAACGTTGGGCTGCTGTCATAATACTAATATCAACACAACGTTGGGCTGCTGTCATAATACTAATATCAACACAACGTTGGGCTGCTGTCATAATACTAATATCAACACAACGTTGGGCTGCTGTCATAATACTAATATAAACACAACGTTGGGCTGCTGTCATAATACTAATATCAACACAACGTTGGGCTGCTGTCATAATACTAATATCAACACAACGTTGGGCTGCTGTCATAATACTAATATCAACACAACGTTGGGCTGCTGTCATAACACTAATATCAACACAACGTTGGGCTGCTGTCATAATACTAATATCAACACAACGTTGGGCTGCTGTCATAATACTAACATAAACACAACGTTGGGCTGCTGTCACAATACTAATATCAACACAACATTGGGCTGCTGTCATAATACTAATATCAACACAACGTTGGGCTGCTGTCATAATACTAATATCAACACAACGTTGGGCTGCTGTCATAACACTAATATCAACACAACGTTGGGCTGCTGTCATAATACTAATATCAACACAACGTTGGGCTGCTGTCATAATACTAATATCAACACAACGTTGGGCTGCTGTCATAATACTAATATCAACACAACGTTGGGCTGCTGTCAGTACTAATATCAACACAACGTTGGGCTGCTGTCATAATACTAATATCAACACAACGTTGGGCTGCTGTCATAATACTAATATCAACATAACGTTGGGCTGCTGTCAGTACTAATATCAACAAAACGTTGGGCTGCTGTCATAATACTAATATCGACACAACGTTGGGCTGCTGTCATAATACTAATATCAACACAACGTTGGGCTGCTGTCATAATACTAATATCAACACAACGTTGGGCTGCTGTCAGTACTAATATCAACACAACGTTGGGCTGCTGTCATAATACTAATATAAACACAACGTTGGGCTGCTGTCACAGTACTAATATAAACACAACGTTGGGCTGCTGTCATAATACTAATATCAACACAACGTTGGGCTGCTGTCAGTACTAATATCAACACAACGTTGGGCTGCTGTCATAATACTAATATCAACACAACGTTGGGATGCTGTCATAATACTAATATCAACACAACGTTGGGCTGCTGTCATAATACTAATATCAACACAACGTTGGGCTGCTGTCATAATACTAATATAAACACAACGTTGGGCTGCTGTCATAATACCAATATCAACACAACGTTGGGCTGCTGTCATAATACTAATATCAACACAACGTTGGGCTGCTGTCATAATACTAATATCAACACAACGTTGGGCTGCTGTCATAACACTAATATCAACACAACGTTGGGCTGCTGTCATAATACTAATATCAACACAACGTTGGGCTGCTGTCATAATACTAACATAAACACAACGTTGGGCTGCTGTCACAATACTAATATCAACACAACATTGGGCTGCTGTCATAATACTAATATCAACACAACGTTGGGCTGCTGTCATAATACTAATATCAACACAACGTTGGCTGCTGTCATAACACTAATATCAACCACAACGTTGGGCTGCTGTCATAATACTAATATCAACACAACGTTGGGCTGCTGTCATAATACTAATATCAACACAACGTTGGGCTGCTGTCATAATACTAATATCACACAACGTTGGGCTGCTGTCAGTACTAATATCAACACAACGTTGGGCTGCTGTCATAATACTAATATCAACACAACGTTGGGCTGCTGTCATAATACTAATATCAACATAACGTTGGGCTGCTGTCAGTACTAATATCAACAAAACGTTGGGCTGCTGTCATAATACTAATATCGACACAACGTTGGGCTGCTGTCATAATACTAATATCAACACAACGTTGGGCTGCTGTCAGTACTAATATCAACACAACGTTGGGCTGCTGTCATAATACTAATATCAACACAACGTTGGCTGCTGTCAGTACTAATATCAACACAACGTTGGGCTGCTGTCAGTACTAATATCAACACAACGTTGGGCTGCTGTCATAATACTAATATCAACACAACGTTGGGCTGCTGTCATAATACTAATATCAACACAACGTTGGGCTGCTGTCATAATACTAATATCAACACAACGTTGGGCTGCTGTCATAATACTAATATCAACACAACGTTGGGCTGCTGTCATAGTACTAATATCAACACAACGTTGGGCTGCTGTCAGTACTAATATCAACACAACGTTGGGCTGCTGTCATAATACTAATATCGACACAATGTTGGGCTGCTGTCATAATACTAATATCAACACAACGTTGGGCTGCTGTCATAGTACTAATATCAACACAACGTTGGGCTGCTGTCATAGTACTAATATCAACACAACGTTGGGCTGCTGTCAGTACTAATATCAACACAACGTTGGGCTGCTGTCATAATACTAATATCAACACAACGTTGGGCTGCTGTCATAATACTAATATCAACACAACGTTGGGCTGCTGTCAGTACTAATATCACACCAACGTTGGGCTGCTGTCATAATACTAATATCAACACAACGTTGGGCTGCTGTCATAATACTAATATCAACACAACGTTGGGCTGCTGTCAGTACTAATATCAACACAACGTTAAGCTGCTGTCATAATACTAATATAAACACAACGTTGGGCTGCTGTCACAGTACTAATATAAACACAACGTTGGGCTGCTGTCATAATACTAATATCAACACAACGTTGGGCTGCTGTCAGTACTAATATCAACACAACGTTGGGCTGCTGTCATAATACTAATATCAACACAACGTTGGGCTGCTGTCATAATACTAATATCAACACAACGTTGGGCTGCTGTCATAATACTAATATCAACACAACATTGGGCTGCTGTCATAATACTAATATAAACACAACGTTGGGCTGCTGTCATAATACTAATATCAACACAACGTTGGGCTGCTGTCATAATACTAATATCAACACAACGTTGGGCTGCTGTCATAATACTAATATCAACACAACGTTGGGCTGCTGTCATAACACTAATATCAACACAACGTTGGGCTGCTGTCATAATACTAATATCAACACAACGTTGGGCTGCTGTCATAATACTAACATAAACACAACGTTGGGCTGCTGTCACAATACTAATATCAACACAACATTGGGCTGCTGTCATAATACTAATATCAACACAACGTTGGGCTGCTGTCATAATACTAATATCAACACAACGTTGGGCTGCTGTCATAACACTAATATCAACACAACGTTGGGCTGCTGTCATAATACTAATATCAACACAACGTTGGGCTGCTGTCATAATACTAATATCAACACAACGTTGGGCTGCTGTCATAATACTAATATCAACACAACGTTGGGCTGCTGTCAGTACTAATATCAACACAACGTTGGGCTGCTGTCATAATACTAATATCAACACAACGTTGGGCTGCTGTCATAATACTAATATCAACACAACGTTGGGCTGCTGTCATAGTACTAATATCAACACAACGTTGGGCTGCTGTCAGTACTATATCAACACAACGTTGGGCTGCTGTCAGTACTAATATCAACACAACGTTGGGCTGCTGTCATAATACTAATATCAACACAACGTTGGGCTGCTGTCATAATACTAATATCAACACAACGTTGGGCTGCTGTCATAATACTAATATCAACACAACGTTGGGCTGCTGTCATAATACTAATATCAACACAACGTTGGGCTGCTGTCATAATACTAATATCAACACAACGTTGGGCTGCTGTCAGTACTAATATCAACACAACGTTGGGCTGCTGTCATAATACTAATATCAACACAACGTTGGGCTGCTGTCATAATACTAATATCAACACAACGTTGGGGCTGCTGTCAGTACTAATATCACACACGTCGGCTGCTGTCATATACTAATATAAACACAACGTTGGGCTGCTGTCACAGTACTAATATAAACACAACGTTGGGCTGCTGTCATAATACTAATATCAACACAACGTTGGCTGCTGTCAGTACTAATATCAACACAACGTTGGGCTGCTGTCATAATACTAATATCAACACAACCGTTGGGGCTGCTGTCATAATACTAATATCAACACCAACGTTGGTGCTGCTGTCAAATACTAATATCAAACAACGTTGGGGCTGCTGTCATATATACTAATATAAACACAACGTTGGACTGCTGTCATAATACTATATCAACACAACGTTGGGCTGCTGTCATAATACTATATCAACACAACGTGGGCTTCTGTCATAATACTAATATCACACAACGTTGGGCTGCTGTCATAACACTAATATCAACACAACGTTGGGCTTTGCTGTCATAATACTATATCAACACAACGTTGGGCTGCTGTCATAATACTAACATAAACACAACGTTGGGCTGCTGTCACAATACTAATATCAAACACAACATTGGGCTGCTGTCATAATACTAATATCAACACAAACGTTGGGCTGCTGTCATAATACTAATATCAACACACGTTGGCTGCTGTCATAACACTAATATCAACACAACGTTGGGCTGCTGTCATAATACTAATATCAACACAACGTTGGGCTGCTGTCATAATACTAATATCAACACACGTTGGGGCTGCTGTCATATACTAATATCAACACAACGTTGGCTGGCTGTCAGTACTAATATCAACACAACGTTGGGCTGCTGTCATATACTAATATCAACACAACGTTGGGCTGCTGTCATAATACTAATATCAACATAACGTTGGGCTGCTGTCAGTACTATATCAACAAAACGTTGGGCTGCTGTCCTATACTAATATCGAACACAAACGTTGGGCTGCTGTCATAATACTAATATCAACACAACGGTGGGCTGCTGTCATAATACTAATATCAACACAACGTTGGGCTGCTGTCAGTACTAATATCAACACAACGTTGGGCTGCTGTCATAATACTAATATAAACACACGTTGGGCTGCTGTCACAGTACTAATATAAACACAACGTTGGGCTGCTGTCATAATACTAATATCAACACAACGTTGGGCTGCTGTCAGTACTAATATCAACACAACGTTGGGCTGCTGTCATAAATACTAATATCAACACAACGTTGGGCTTGCTGTCATAATACTAATATCAACACAACGTTGGGCTGCTGTCATAATACTAATATAAACACAAACGTTGGGCTGCTGTCATAATACCAATATCAACACAACGTTGGGCTGCTGTCATAATACTAATATCAACACAACGTTGGGCTGCTGTCATAATACTAATATCAACACAACGTTGGGCTGCTGTCATAACACTAATATCAACACACGTTGGGCTGCTGTCATAATACTAATATCAACACAACGTTGGGCTGCTGTCATAATACTAACATAAACACAACGTTGGGCTGCTGTCACATACTAATATCAACACAACAGTGGGCCAGAACTTGGCTGCTGTCATAATACTAATATCAAACACAACGTTGGGCTGCTGCTGTCATAATACTAATATCAACACTAACGTGGGCTGCTGTCAGTACTAATATCAACACAACGTTGGGCTGCTGTCATAATACTAATATCGACACAACGTTGGGCTGCCTGTCATAATACTAAATATCAACACAAACGTTGGGGGCTTGCTGTCATAATACTAATATCAACACAACGTTGGGGCTGCTGTCAGTACTAATCTAACACCACGTTGGGCTGCTGTCCATAATACTAATATCAAACACAACGTTGTGCTGCTGTCAATAGTACTAATATCAACACTAACGTTGGGCTGGCGTCATTACTAATATCAACAAAACGTTGGGCTGCTGTCAGATACTCAATATCAACACAGTTGGGCTGCTGGTCATAAATACTAATATCAAACACAACTTGGGCTGCTGTCATATACTAATATCAACCACCAACGTTGGGCTGCTGTCATAATACTAATATCAACACACCGTTGGGCTGCTGTCATAATACTAATATCACACAACGTTGGGCTGCTGTCATAGTAATATCAACACAACGTTGGGCTGCTGTCATAATACTAATATCAACACAACGTTGGGCTGCTGTCATAACTAATATCAACACAACGTTGGGCTGCTGTCATAGTACTATATCAACACAACGTTGGGCTGCTGTCATACTAATATCAACACAACGTTGGGCTGGTCATACTAATATCAACACAACGTTGGGCTGCTGTCATAATACTAATATCAACACAACGTTGGGCTGCTGTCATAATACTAATATCAACACAACGTTGGGCTGCTGTCAGTACTAATATCAACACAACGTTAAGCCGCTGTCATAATACTAATATAAACACAACGTTGGGCTGCTGTCACAGTACTATATAACACAACGTTGGGCTGCTGTCATACTAATATCAACACAACGTTGCTGCTGTCATACTAATATACACAACGTTGGGCTGCTGTCATAATACTAATATAACTATCAACACAACGTTGGCTGCTGTCATAATACTAATATCAACACAACGTTGGGCTGCTGTCATATACTAATATCAACACAACGTTGGGCTGCTGTCAGATACTAATATCAACACACGTTGGGCTGCTGTCATAATACTAATATCAACACAACGTTGGGCTGCTGTCATAATACTAATATCAACACAACGTTGGGCTGCTGTCATAATACAATATCAACACAACGTTGGGCTGCTGTCATAATACTAATATCAACACAACGTTGGGCTGCTGTCATAATACTAATATCAACACAACGTTGGGCTGCTGTCATAATACTAATATCAACACAACGTTGGGCTGCTGTCATAATACTAATATCAACACAACGTTGGGCTGCTGTCATAATACTAATATCAACACAACGTTGGGCTGCTGTCATAATACTACTATCAACACAACGTTGGCTGCTGTCATAATACTAATATCAACACAACGTTGGGCTGCTGTCATAATACTAATATCAACACAACGTTGGGCTGCTGTCATAATACTAATATCAACACAATGTTGGGCTGCTGTCATAATACTAATATCAACACAACGTTGGGCTGCTGTCATAACACTAATATAAACACAACGTTGGGCTGCTGTCATAATACTAATATCAACACAACGTTGGGCTGCTGTCATAATACTAATATCAACACAACGTTGGCTGCTGTCATAATACTAATATCAACACAACGTTGGGCTGCTGTCAGTACTAATATCAACACAACGTTGGGCTGCTGTCATAATACTAATATCAACACAACGTTGGGCTGCTGTCATATACTAATATCACATAACGTTGGGCTGCTGTCAGTACTAATATCAACACAACGTTGGGCTGCTGTCATAATACTAATATCAACACAACGTTGGGCTGCTGTCAGTACTAATATCAACACAACGTTGGGCTGCTGTCAGTACTAATATCAACACAACGTTGGGCTGCTGTCATAATACTAATATCAACACAACGTTGGGCTGCTGTCATAATACTAATATAAACACAACGTTGGGCTGCTGTCACAGTACTAATATAAACACAACGTTGGGCTGCTGTCATAATACTAATATCAACACAATGTTGGGCTGCTGTCATAATACTAATATCAACACAACGTTGGGCTGCTGTCATAATACTAATATCAACACAACGTTGGGCTGCTGTCATAATACTAATATCAACACAACGTTGGGCTGCTGTCATAATACTAATATCAACACAATGTTGGGCTGCTGTCATAATACTAATATCAACACAACGTTGGGCTGCTGTCATAGTACTAATATCAACACAACGTTGGGCTGCTGTCAGTACTAATATCAACACAACGTTGGGCTGCTGTCAGTACTAATATCAACACAACGTTGGGCTGCCTGTCATAATACTAATATCAACACAACGTTGGGCTGCTGTCATAATACTAATATCAACACAACGTTGGGCTACTGTCATAATACTAATATCAACACAACGTTGGGCTGCTGTCATAATACTAATATCAACACAACGTTGGGCTGCTGTCATAATACTAATATCAACACAACGTTGGGCTGCTGTCAGTACTAATATCAACACAACGTTGGGCTGCTGTCATAATACTAATATCAACACAACGTTGGGCTGCTGTCATAATACTAATATCAACACAACGTTGGGCTGCTGTCAGTACTAATATCAACACAACGTTCGGCTGCTGTCATAATACTAATATAAACACAACGTTGGGCTGCTGTCACAGTACTAATATAAACACAACGTTGGGCTGCTGTCATAATACTAATATAAACACAACGTTGGGCTGCTGTCACAGTACTAATATAAACACAACGTTGGGCTGCTGTCATAATACTAATATCAACACAACGTTGGGCTGCTGTCAGTACTAATATCAACACAACGTTGGGCTGCTGTCATAATACTAATATCAACACACGTTGGGCTGCTGTCATAATACTAATATCAACACAACGTTGGGCTGCTGTCATAATACTAATATCAACACAACGTTGGGGCTGCTGTCATAATACTAATATAAACACAGACATTGGGCTGCTGTCATAATACTAATATCAACACAACGTTGGGCTGCTGTCATAATACTAATATCAACACAACGTTGGGCTGCTGTCATAATACTAATATCAACACAACGTTGGGCTGCTGTCATAACACTAATATCAACACAACGTTGGGCTGCTGTCATAATACTAATATCAACACAACGTTGGGCTGGCTGTCAATAATACTAACATAAACACAACGTTGGGCTGCTGTCACAATACTAATATCAACACAACATTGGGCTGCTGTCATAATACTAATATCAACACAACGTTGGGCTGCTGTCATAATACTAATATCAACACACGTTGGGCTGCTGTCATAACACTAATATCAACACAACGTTGGGCTGCTGTCATAATACTAATATCAACACAACGTTGGGCTGGCTGTCATAATACTAATATCAACACAACGTTGGGCCTGCTGTCCATAATACTAATATCAACACAACGTTGGGCTGCTGTCAGTACTAATATCAACACAACGTTGGGCTGCTGGTCATAATACTAATATCAACACAAACGTGGGGCTGCTGTCCATAATACTAATATCAACATAAACGTTGGGCTGCTGTCATACCTAATAATATCAACACAACGTTGGGCTGCTGTCATAATACTAATATCAACACAACGTTGGGCTGCTGTCAGTACTAATATCAACACAACGTTGGGCTGCTGTCAGTACTAATATCAACGACAGACGTTGGGCTGCTGTCAGAATACTAATATCAACACAACGTTGGGCTGCTGTCATAATACTAATATAACACAACGTGGGCTGCTGTCACAGTACTAATATAACACAACGTTGGGCTGCTGTCATAATACTAATACAACACATGTTGGGCTGCTGTCATAATACTAATATCAACACAACGTTGGGCTGCTGTCATAATACTATATCAACACAACGTTGGGCTGCTGTCATAATACTAATATCACACAACGTTGGGCTGCTGTCATAATACTAATATCACACAATGTTGGGCTGCTGTCATAATACTAATATCAACACAACGTTGGGCTGCTGTCATAGTACTAATATCAACACAACGTTGGGCCTGCTGTCAGTACTAATATCAACACAACGTTGGGCTGCTGTCATATAACAACGTGGGCTGTCATAAATATCACACAACGTTGGGCTGCTTGTCATAATACTAATATCAACACACAACGTTGGGCTGCTGTCATAAGTACTAATATCAACACAAACGTTGGGCTGCTGTCATAATACTAATATCAACACAATGTGGGCTGCTGTCATAATACTAATATCAACACAACGTTGGGCTGCTGTCATAATACTAATATCAACACAACGTTGGGCTGCTTGTCATAATACTAATATCAACACAACGTTGGGCTGCTGTCATAATACTAATATCAACACCACTGTTGGGCTGCTGTCATAATACTAATATCAACACACGTTGGGCTGCTGTCATAGTACTAATATCAACACAACGTTGGGCTGCTGTCCTAGTACTAATATCAACACAACGTTGGGCTGCTGTCACAGTACTAACTATCAACACAACGTTGGGCTGCTGTCATATACTAATATCAACACAACGTTGGGCTGCTGTCATAATACTAATATCCAACCACAACGTTGGGCTGCTGTCATATACTAATATCAACACAACGTTGGGCTGCTGTCATAATACTAATATCAACACAACGTTGGGCTGCTGTCATAATACTAATATCAACACACGTTGGGCTGCTGTCATAATACTAATATAACACAACGTTGGGCTGCTGTCATAATACTAATATCAACACAACGTTGGGCTGCTGTCATAATACTAATATCAACACAACGTTGGGCTGCTGTCATAATACTAATATCAACACAACGTTGGGCTGCTGTCATAATACTAATATCAACACAACGTTGGGCTGCTGTCATAATACTAATATCAACACAACGTTGGGCTGCTGTCATAATACTAATATCAACACAACGTTGGGCTGCTGTCATAATACTAATATCAACACAACGTTGGGCTGCTGTCATAATACTAATATCAACACAACGTTGGGCTGCTGTCATAATACTAATATCAACACAACGTTGGGCTGCTGTCATAATACTAATATCAACACAACGTTGGGCTGCTGTCATAATACTAATATCAACACAACGTTGGGGCTGCTGTCATAATACTAATATCAACACAACGTTGGGCTGCTGTCATAATACTAATATCAACACAACGTTGGGCTGCTGTCAGTACTAATATCAACACAACGTTGGGCTGCTGTCATAATACTAATATCAAAACAACGTTGGGCTGCTGTCATAATACTAATATCAACATAACGTTGGGCTGCTGTCAGTACTAATATCAACAAAACGTTGGGCTGCTGTCATAATACTAATATCGACACAACGTTGGGCTGCTGTCATAATACTAATATCAACACAACGTTGGGCTGCTGTCAGTACTAATATCAACACAACGTTGGGCTGCTGTCATAATACTAATATCACACACAACGTTGGCTGCTGTCAGTACTAATATCAACACAACGTTGGGCTGCTGTCAGTACTAATATCAACACAACGTTGGGCTGCTGTCATAATACTAATATCAACACAACGTTGGGCTGCTGTCATAATACTAATATCAACACAACGTTGGGCTGCTGTCATAATACTAATATCAACACAACGTTGGGCTGCTGTCATAATACTAATATCAACACAACGTTGGGCTGCTGTCATAGTACTAATATCAACACAACGTTGGGCTGCTGTCATAATACTAATATCAACACAACGTTGGGCTGCTGTCATAATACTAATATCGACACAACTGTTGGGCTGCTGTCATAATACTAATATCAACACAACGTTGGGCTGCTGTCATAAGTACTAATATCAACACAACGTTGGCTGCTGTCATATACTAATATCAACACAACGTTGGGCTGCTGTCATAGTACTAATATCAACACAACGTTGGGCTGCTGTCAGTACTAATATCAACACAACGTTGGGCTGCTGTCATAATACTAATATCAACACAACGTTGGGCTGCTGTCATAATACTAATATCAACACAACGTTGGGCTGCTGTCAGTATACTAATATCAACACAACGTTGGGCTGCTGTCATAATACTAATATCAACACAACGTTGGGCTGCTGTCATAATACTAATATCAACACAACGTTGGGCTGCTGTCATAATACTAATACTCAACACAACGTTGGGCTGCTGTCATACTAATATCAACACAACGTTGGGCTGCTGTCATAATACTAATATCAACACAACGTTGGGCTGCTGTCATAATACTAATATCAACACAACGTTGGGCTGCTGTCATAATACTAATATCAACACAACGTTGGGCTGCTGTCATAGTACATCTATATCAACACAACGTTGGGCTGCTGTCATAATACTAATATCAACACAACGTTGGGCTGCTGTCATAATACTAACTATCAACACAACGTGGGCTGCTGTCATAATACTAATATCAACACAACAGTTGGGCTGCTGTCATAATACTAATATCAACACAACGTTTGGGCTGCTGTCATAATACTAATATCAACACAACGTTGGGCTGCTGTCATAACACTAATATCAACACAACGTTGGGCTGCTGTCATAATACTAATATCAACACAACGTTGGGCTGCTGTCATAATACTAAATCAACACAACGTGGGCTGCTGTCATAATACTAATATCAACACAACGTTGGGCTGCTGTCAGTACTAATATCAACACAACGTTGGGCTGCTGTCATAATACTAATATCAACACAACGTTGGGCTGCTGTCATAATACTAATATCAACATAACGTTGGGCTGCTGTCAGTACTAATATCAACACAACGTTGGGCTGCTGTCATAATACTAATATCAACACAACGTTGGGCTGCTGTCAGTACTAATATCAACACAACGTTGGGCTGCTGTCTTTACTAATATCAACACAACGTTGGGCTGCTGTCATAATACTAATATAAACACAACGTTGGGCTGCTGTCACAGTACTAATATAAACACAACGTTGGGCTGCTGTCATAATACTAATATCAACACAATGTTGGGCTGCTGTCATAATACTAATATCAACACAACGTTGGGCTGCTGTCAGTACTAATATCAACAAAACGTTGGGCTGCTGTCATAATACTAATATCGACACAACGTTGGGCTGCTGTCATAATACTAATATCAACACAACGTTGGGCTGCTGTCAGTACTAATATCAACACAACGTTGGGCTGCTGTCATAATACTAATATCAACACAACGTTGGCTGCTGTCAGTACTAATATCAACACAACGTTGGGCTGCTGTCAGTACTAATATCAACACAACGTTGGGCTGCTGTCATAATACTAATATCAACACAACGTTGGGCTGCTGTCATAATACTAATATCAACACAACGTTGGGCTGCTGTCATAATACTAATATCAACACAACGTTGGGCTGCTGTCATAATACTAATATCAACACAACGTTGGCTGCTGTCATAGTACTAATATCAACACAACGTTGGGCTGCTGTCAGTACTAATATCAACACAACGTTGGGCTGCTGTCATAATACTAATATCGACACAATGTTGGGCTGCTGTCATAATACTAATATCAACACAACGTTGGGCTGCTGTCATAATACTAATATCAACACAACGTTGGCCTGCTGTCATAGTACTAATATCAACACAACGTTGGGCTGCTGTCATAGTACTAATATCAACACAACGTTGGGCTGCTGTCAGTACTAATATCAACACAACGTTGGGCTGCTGTCATAATACTAATATCGACACAATGTTGGGCTGCTGTCATAATACTAATATCAACACAACTTTGGGCTGCTATCACAGTACTAATATCAACACAACGTTGGGTTGCTGTCATAATACTAATATCAACACAACGTTGGGCTGCTGTCATAATACTAATATCAACACAATGTTGGGCTGCTGTCAGTACTAATATCAACACAACGTTGGGCTGCTGTCATAATTCTAATATAAACACAACGTTGGGCTGCTGTCACAGTACTAATATAAACACAACGTTGGGCTGCTGTCATAATACTAATATCAACACAACGTTGGACTGCTGTCAGTACTAATATCAACAAAACGTTGGGCTGCTGTCATAATACTAATATCGACACAACGTTGGGCTGCTGTCATAATACTAATATCAACACAACGTTGGGCTGCTGTCAGTACTAATATCAACACAACGTTGGGCTGCTGTCAGTACTAATATCAACACAACGTTGGGCTGCTGTCATAATACTAATATCAACACAACGTTGGCTGCTGTCAGTACTAATATACACACAATGTTGGGCTGCTGTCAGTACTAATATCAACACAATGTTGGGCTGCTGTCATAATACTAATATCAACACAACGTTGGGCTGCTGTCATAATACTAATATCAACACAACGTTGGGCTGCTGTCATAATACTAATATCAACACAACGTTGGGCTGCTGTCATAATACTAATATCAACACAACGTTGGGCTGCTGTCATAGTACTAATATCAACACAACGTTGGGCTGCTGTCAGTACTAATATCAACACAACGTTGGGCTGCTGTCATAATACTAATATCGACACAATGTTGGGCTGCTGTCATAATACTAATATCAACACAACGTTGGGCTGCTGTCATAATACTAATATCAACACAACGTTGGGCTGCTGTCATAGTACTAATATCAACACAACGTTGGGCTGCTGTCATAGTACTAATATCAACACAACGTTGGGCTGCTGTCAGTACTAATATCAACACAACGTTGGGCTGCTGTCATAATACTAATATCAACACAACGTTGGGCTGCTGTCATACTAATATCGACACAACGTTGGGCTGCTGTCATAATACTATATCAACACAACTTTGGGCTGCTGTCATAAGTACTAATAATCAACACAACGTTGGGCTTGCTGTCCATAATACTAATATCAACACAACGTTGGGCTGCTGTCATAATACTAATATCAACACACTGTGGGCTGCTGTCTAATACTATATCAACACAACGTTGGGCTGCTGTCTAATTACTAATATCAACACAACGTTGGGCTGCTGTCATAAGTACTAATATCAACACAACGTTGGGCTGCTGTCATAATACTAATATCAACACAACGTTGGACTGCTGTCAGTACTAATATCAACACAACGTTGGGCTGCTGTCATATACTAATATCAACACAACGTGGGCTGCTGTCATAATACTAATATCAACACAACGTTGGGCTGCTGTCATAATACTAATATCAACACAACGTTGGGCTGCTGTCATTATACTAATATCAACACAACGTTGGCTGCTGTCAGATACTAATATCAACACAACGTTGGGCTGCGTAAAATACTAATATCAACACAACGTTGGGCTGCTGTCATAATACTAATATCAACACAACGTTGGGCTGCTGACATAATACTAATATCAACACAACGTTGGGCTGCTGTCATAATACTAATATCAACACAACGTTGGGCTGCTGTCATAATACTAATATCAACACAACGTTGGGCTGCTGTCATAATACTAATATCAACACACGTTGGGCTGCTGTCATAATACTAATATCAACACAATGTGGGCTGCTGCTCAGTACTAATATCAACACAACGTTGGGCTGCTGTCATAATACTAATATCAACACAACGTTGGGCTGCTGTCATAATACTAATATCAACACAACGTTGGGCTGCTGTCATAATACTAATATCAACACAACGTTGGGCTGCTGTCATAATACTAATATCAACACAACGTTGGGCTGCTGTCAGTACTAATATCAACACAACGTTGGGCTGCTGTCAGTACTAATATCAACACAACGTTGGGCTGCTGTCAGTACTAATATCAACACAACGTTGGGCTGCTGTCAGTACTAATATCAACACAACGTTGGGCTGCTGTCATAATACTAATATCAACACAACGTTGGGCTGCTGTCATAATACTAATATCAACACAACGTTGGGCTGCTGACATAATACTAATATCAACACAACGTTGGGCTGCTGTCATAATACTAATATCAACACAACGTTGGGCTGCTGTCATAATACTAATATCAACACAACGTTGGGCTGCTGTCATAATACTAATATCAACACAACGTTGGGCTGCTGTCATAATACTAATATCAACACAATGTTGGGCTGCTGTCAGTACTAATATCAACACAACGTTGGGCTGCTGTCATAATACTAATATCAACACAACGTTGGGCTGCTGTCATAATACTAATATCAACACAACGTTGGGCTGCTGTCAGTACTAATATCAACACAACGTTGGGCTGCTGTCATAATACTAATATCAACACAACGTTGGGCTGCTGTCAGTACTAATATCAACACAACGTTGGGCTGCTGTCAGTACTAATATCAACACAACGTTGGGCTGCTGTCAGTACTAATATCAACACAACGTTGGGCTGCTGTCATAATACTAATATCAACACAACGTTGGGCTGTTGTCACAATACTAATATCAACACAACGTTGGGCTGCTGTCATAATACTAATATCAACACAACGTTGGGCTGCTGTCATAATACTAATATCAACACAACGTTGGGCTGCTGTCATAATACTAATATCAACACAACGTTGGGCTGCTGTCAGTACTAATATCAACACAACGTTGGGCTGCTGTCATAATACTAATATCAACACAACGTTGGGCTGCTGTCATAATACTAATATCAACACAACGTTGGGCTGCTGTCATAATATTAATATCAACACAACGTTGGGCTGCTGTCAGTACTAATATCAACACAACGTTGGGCTGCTGTCATAATACTAATATCAACACAACGTTGGGCTGCTGTCATAATACTAATATCAACACAACGTTGGGCTGCTGTCATATTACTAATCCTGTAAAAATACACAGAGGCCACAACTATCCAGAATGTATTTATATCTATGGAAATAAAACTATTATAAGTCAGGAATCTTAGAAAGCTCTGGGAAATGTTTACACAGTCTATAATACTGCAGCTCTTTGCACTACATTTTGAACCTCAGATTAATTTAGTATCATAGACAATGTCTTCATGAATCCTCACCAAACTGAGCCCTTTAAATGCGTTTACATGGGTTCCCATGCAGACCTGTCATCCTAACGGATAATGCTGGAGCACCATGAGATGGTCTGAGACCTATTCTAAATATGTCTTGTGCTGTTTTGTGGATATTTAGGTTATTTAGTAAACAGCGTACATCCTTCTACCATGAATAATCCTCCGGCTTTACGGAGGTCCAAATCACCCGTTGATCCACTAGAAGAAGACTGATCATCTCAAGACAGAAATATTTCAATGATTTGGATTAAAACGTACAGTTTTCACATTTATGTTCAACAAGAAAAAAAAAAAAACATCGCAATGTATTCCAATGAGCCCTTTGTTGGCAAATCCTAAAATAACACATTTTCATCAATGATCATGAATGGTAGTAATCAAATCAAATGAAATAAGTGGTTATTGGTCACATACACATGTTTAGCAGATGTTAACACGAGTGCAGCGAAAAAAAACGCTTGTGTTTCTAGCTCCAACAGTGCAGTGACAGCGTTCCACTGAACGATCTCTCCAATAAGAGTCACTATTATATTCTCCTTCACAGTAAGTCTACTGTAGAGGCTATAACGGTAGAGGGTTAATCCATCCAGTCTGCTCTCTGAAGGTCAAGGTCACTCAAGGGGTCACCTCTACTGTCCTGTCTCAGCTGGAGCAGTCATGGAGAACCAGCCAAGACAGTCCCCATGTTGTTACTGCCTTGGCGCTCCCCTGTCCCCCCCCCCCCTTTCCCTCTGTTCCTGGTGGAGGAGGCCTCTGTGTCCCCTGCTAGACAATGGAATGACATGCTGAAGGTGGCTCTGCATCTGGCAGCCTATCTAACCAGGCCTGCCACATCACAGCAACGTGTTCCGCTGCCAGATTGCCGGCTAATTAAGGAGTTGTTGGATGACCATCAGTGGTGTCTGTCCGTGGGCCAGGTATAGCTGTGCCCTGCCCCCCCCCCCCTCCTCAACCTCTCCTGCGCCCCCCCCCCCCTGCCGCTTCGTCCTCCTCCATCCTCACCCAGTGGCAGAGCGCAATTTCACGCAGCCAGCCCCCACCCCCAGTTTTAAAGTACATTTCCTGTCATTCTAAACATTTACTGCATGGCTAATGACGTGTTCGTATGCTATCTGGGTGGTCCAAAACATGTATTTTTTGGGGGGGGGGCAAAGCTCTGCGGGGGTGTGGGCTGTGCCAGAGTCCTCACCCCTTCCTCCCCCCTTTCTCTCACACAGTCTTCCCTTGGAAGAGGAATGACCAGTGAACCCTCCAGGGACCTCATAATGCCACAGATTCCCCCCCCCCCAAACAAAAAGATATTCCTGCTGGATTTATTCAAACAATTGTAAATAATCTCGGTGTTGGATGGAAATTCAGGGCTTCCTGTCTGTACCTATTAAAAGGATCAGTAGTCATAGAAACACTAGAATACGTCTATCACAGTCGCTAACAGCTGAACGCAACAACTAACGGATATATAATATGTTTGGCTAATTTATAATATCCACGTCAACTAGTGTTGTAAAAACAATGATTTAATGTTGATAATGACATGATGAGGTTAGCAATGAGGAGGACAAATTGATCCAGCTAGAAATCTGCTCTTGGCTGAATCAGGACTCTCAGTGCCTTTCCAGTCAGCAACTTGACTTGTTATTCACTGTATTAAAAAAAGGGGTGATGCTTTACTCAGTTTTCTAGAGAGAATCTTCAACTCAAATAGGCCCAGTTTAACAGGGTCAAATAGGCCCAGTTTAACAGGGTCAAATAGGCCCAGTTTAACAGAAAGAGGAGGCAACAAGACATGGAGAATAATGCTGCTGGGAGGAGAGAGGAGGGAACAAGACATGGAGAATAATGCTGCTGGGAGGAAACAGGAGGGAACAAGACATGGAGAATAATGCTGCTGGGAGGAAAGAGGAGGGAACAAGACATGGAGAATAATGCTGCTGGGAGGAAAGAGGAGGGAACAAGACATGGAGAATAAGGCTGCTGGGAGGAAACAGGAGGGAACAAGACATGGAGAATAATGCTGCTGTTGCTAATAAGATGGCCTTCATGCTAGCTAACATCAGCCTCTAACACTAGCCTCTAAAACCAGCCTGTAAGTGAACCAGCCTGTAACTAAACCAAGCTGTAACACTAAAACAGCTTTTAAAACCATCCTCTATAACCAAACTTTAATACCAGCCTGTAACTAAACCAGCCTGCAACTGAACTAGCCTCTATAACCAGCCTGTAACTGAACTAACCTCTATAACCAGCCTGTAACTGAACTAACCTCTATAACCAGCCTGTAACTGAACTAGCCTCTATAACCAGCCTGCAACTGAACTAGCCTCTATAACGAATCGCCCTTGCTGTCTCTGCCTGGCCGGTTTCCCCTCTTTCCACTGGGATTCTCTGCCTCTACCCCTATTACGGGGGCTGAGTCACTGGCTTACTGGTGTTCTTCCATGCCGTCCCTGGGAGGGGTGCGTCACTTGAGTGGGTTGAGTCACTGACGTGGTCTTCCTGTCTGGGTTGGCGCCCCCCCTTGGGCTGTGCCGTGGCGGAGATCTTTGTGGGCTATACTCGGCCTTGTCCCGGGATGGTATGTTGGTGGTTGGAGATATCCCTCCAGTGGTGTGGGGGCTGTGCTTTGGCAAAGTGGGTGGGGTTATATCCTACCTGTTTGGCCCTGTCCGGGGGTTTCATCGGATGGGGCCACAGTGTCTCCTGACCCCTCCTGTCTCAGCCTCCAGTATTTATGCTGCAGTAGTTTATGTGTCGGGGGGCTAGGGTCAGTCTGTCACATCTGGAGTATTTCTCTTGTCTTTTCCGGTGTCCTGTGTGAATTTAAATATGCTCTCTCTCATTCTCTCTTTCTCTTTCTTTCTTTCTCTCTCTCTCGGAGGACCTGAGCTCTAGGACCATGCCTCAGGACTACCTGGCATGATGACTCCTTGCTGTCCCCAGTTCACCTGGCCGTGCTGCTGCTCCAGTTCCAACTGTTCTGCCTGCAGCTATGGAACCCTGACCTGTTCACCGGACGTGCTACCTGTCCCAGACCTGCTGTCCCAGACCTGCTGGAACCCTGACCTATTCACCGGACGTGCTACCTGTCCCAGACCTGCTGTTTTCAACTCTCTAGAGACAGCAGGAGCGGTAGAGATACTCTCAAAGATCGGCTATGAAAAAGCCAACTGACACTTACTCTTGTGTTACTGACATGTTGCACCCTCGACAACTACTATGATTATTATTATTTGACAATGCTGGTCATTTATGAACATTTGAACATCTAGGCCATGTGCTGTTATAATCTCCACCCGGCACAGCCAGAAGAGGACTGGCCACCCCTCATAGCCTGGTTCCTCTCTAGGTTTCTTCCTAGGTTTTGGCCTTTCTAGGGAGTTTTTCCCAGCCACCGTGCTTCTACACCTGCATTGCTTGCTGTTTGGGGTTTTAGGCTGGGTTTCTGTGCAGCACTTTGAGACATCAGCTGATGTAAGGGCTATATAAGAACATTTGATTTGATTTGATTTGATATAAACAGCCTGTAACTGATCTAGCCTCTATAACCAGCCTGTAATTGAACGAGCCTCTATAACCAGCCTGTAACTGAACCAGCCTCTATAACCAGCCTGTAACGTTACTAACCTCTAACCAGCCTGTAAGTGAACCAGCCTGTAACTAAACCAAGCTGTAACACTAAAACAGCTTATAAAACCATCCTCTATATCCAAACTTTAATACCAGCCTGAAACTAAACCAGCCTGTAACTGAACTAGCCTCTATATCCAGCCTGTAACTGAACTAACCTGTATAACCAGCCTGTAACTGAACTAACCTCTATAACCAGCCTGTCACTGAACTATCCTCTATAACCAGCCTGTAACTGAACTAGCCTCTAACCAGCCTGTAACTGAACTAGCTTCTATAACCAGCCTGTAACTGAACTAGCTTTCTATAACCAGTCTGTAACTGAACTAGCCTCTATAACCAGCCTGCAACTGAACTAGCCTCTATAACCAGCCTGTAACTGAACTAGCCTCTATAACCAGCCTGTAACTGAACTAGCCTCTATAACCAGGCTGTAACTGAACTAGTCTCTATAACCAGCCTGTAACTGAACTAACCTCTATAACCAGCCTGTAACTGTACTAGCCTCTATAACCAGCCTGTAACTGAACTAGCCTCTAACCAGCCTGTAACTGAACTAGCCTCTATAACCAGCCTGTAACTGAACTAGCCTCTATAACCAGGCTTTATCTGAACTAACTTCTATAACCAGCCTGTAACTGAACTAACCTCTATAACCAGCCTGTAACTGAACTATTCTCTATAACCAGCCTGCAACTGAACTAGCTTTCTATAACCAGTCTGTAACTGAACTAGCCTCTATAACCAGACTGTAACTGAACTATTCTCTATAACCAGCCTGCAACTGAACTAGCCTCTATAACCCGCCTGTAACTGAACTAGCCTCTATAACCAGCCTGCAACTGAACTAGGCTCTATAACCAGCCTGTAACTGAACTAGCCTCTATAACCAGCCTGTAACTGAACTAGCCTCTATAACCAGCCTGTAACTGAACTAAACTCTATAACCAGCCCGTAACTGAACTAGCCTCTATAACCAGTCTGTATTACTGAACAAGCCTGTAACTGAACTAGCCTCTATAACCAGCCTGCAACTGAACTAGTCTCTATAACCAGCCTGTAACTGAACTAGCCTCTATAACCAGCCTGTAACTGAACTAACCTGTATAACCAGCCTGCAACTGAACTAGTCTCTATAACCAGCCTGTAACTGAACTAGCCTCTATAACCAGCCTGTAACTGAACTAGCCTCTATAACCAGTTTGTAACTGAACTAGCCTCTATAACCAGCCTGTAACTGAACGAGACTCAATAACCAGCCTGTAACTGAACTAGCCTCTATAACCAGCCTGTAACTGAACGAGCCTCTATAACCAGCCTGTAACTGAACTAGCCTCTATAACCAGCCTGCATGAACTAGCCTCTATAACCAGCCTGTAACTGAACGAGACTCAATAACCAGCCTGTTACTGAACTAGCCTCTATAACCAGCCTGTAACTGAACTAGCCTCTATAACCAGCCTGTAACTGATCTAACCTCTATAACCAGCCTGTAACTGAACTAGCCTCTATAACCAGCCTGTAACCGAACTAACCTCTATAACCAGCCTGTAACTGAACTATTCTCTATAACCAGCCTGTAACTGAACTAGACTCTTTAACCAGCCTGCAACTGAACTAGCCTCTATAACCAGCCTGTAACATAACTAGCCTCTATTACCAGCCTGTAACACTGAAGCAGCCTGTAACTGAACTAACCTCTATAACCAGCCTGTAACTGAACAAGCCTCTATAACCAGCCTGTAACTGAACTAGACTCTATAACCAGCCTCTATCACTGAACCAGCCTGTAACGCTGAACCAGACTCTAAAACCAGGCTCTATCACTGAACCAGGCTGTAACACTGAATCTGTCTCTAAAACCAACCTGTAACATAACCAGCCTGTAACTGAACTAGCCTCTATAACCAGCCTGTATCACTGAACCATCCTCTAAAACCATCCTCTAAAACCAGCCTGTAACATAACCAGCCTGTAACATAACCAGCCTGTAACATAACCAGCCTGTAACATAACCAGTCTGTAACCCACAGTGATTAGGTTGTAAGAAGCCCTGTCTCCCCTCCGCAGCTGAATCCTGTCTAGTTATGTGACACTAATGACACTTCAGTCATCGCAGCTTTCAAGCAGAGCCCTTCCACTAGCTACACACAGCTGACATTTCCTGACATTTTCCCAACTAATTACAGTACAAATAATTAAGCATGTTACGGGAGGTAAAAAAATACAAATGGAGTGGAAGGCCGTCTGTCAGAGCAGGTGATTGATGACACTAGAGGAGACTTTATCTGATGGCTGCTGGTGCCTCCAGCTACACAGGAAGCAGGTTTATTAGAAGGAACAATACACATTCACAGGCATCTCATCCAGTTATGCTCCCAGGCAATATCCGTGTCAAGGTGAATGTGACAATGAAAGCAAAAAAAAAATATTAGCATTTTGTGGAGCGGGGCCTAGTGTGAGGCTGAGGAGCGAGGCTGAAAGGGAGGGAGGGGGGGGACGACCAGAGAGATGACAGGCCTAATTACTAAAGCTCACAAGGCCAAGACAGCTGTTTTCTCCTGTCCCCAACAAGCCTGTCATACAGGTAGCTAACCGCACAGGGCCAATATGAGCCTGTACACCAAGCATGCCACTGTCTATCTAACAGTAATGACCAATGCTAATGTTGCTGCCATGTCGGAGAAATTGTGAACGTGTCACAGTGCACTTCCTGCAAGCCACTCAACATTTTACGTCGTTATTGTGTGTTATAGAATTAATACTTGCTTGACACCTTCCTACCTGTATGCCACACCGTAAATATTTTGACGGAGACAAAGTGTACGTTACTATAGAAACGGATTCTTTGAAATGAAACGACGGTCGTAGAAGATTTCTCATTAATAAGGTGTGAAAATATGTTTTTGGGGTTTTGCAAATGAGTTTTAAATTGGATATTATTTACTGTAATGCTCAAAAATTAAATGTGTTTTAAATTATTTTCCTGTAAATATTTTTTTTAGGTGGCAATTTAATAATGGATGAAAATGATGTCCTTAAAAAAAAATGTTGAAATAAAATACAAAAATATACATTTTCCTACATTCCATTTAATTACAAATACACCTGATTAAGGAAACATCTACTAGCCTGATGATGAAACAAAAGCTATAATTAATTTACATGTCTATTATTAAATCAACCCTGAAGAAATCTAATCCGCGTTGAGGTCATACGAGTTAGATTGTCAAAATGGTTTCATGATAAATATTACTTTAACAACTATATTCCATGACAAGTATTCTGGTCTTCACTGTATATCAGGACACTTGTGTTGAACTCAGCAACAATAAACAATGACCAAACACACACCAGATAGCAATATGCCGTGTGCATACTCTGTGCTTTGGGAATTCAAATGAATCTCCACTGGGTCCTTTAGCGAAGGTTTGTTCTGGCTCTGGAGAGAGGCTGATCCATGTGGGTTTGGACAAATCTACAAGGGGTCAAAGGTGGAGTGTGAGTCCCTGTATGTCTGCTGGGGAAGAGACAGGCTGGTGGAGGTACAGTAGAGGCATGATGGTACTATGAGATTCACTATGAGATTCACTATGAGATTCACTATGAGAGTCACTATGAGATTCACTATGAGATTAATTATGAGATTCACTATGAGATTCATTATGAGATTCACTATGAGATTCATTATGAGATTCACTATGAGATTCACTATGAGATTCACTATGAGATTCACTAAGAGATTCATTATGAGATTCACTATGAGATTCACTATGAGATTCACTATGAGATTCACTATGAGATTCATTATGAGATTCACTATGAGATTCATTATGAGATTCACTATGAGATTCATTATGAGATTCATTATGAGATTCACTATGAGATTCACTATGAGATTCACTATGAGATTCATTATGAGATTCACTATGAGATTCACTATGAGATTCACTATGAACAGCCTCACTATGAACAGCCTCACTAGGAACAGCCTCACTATGAACAGCTTCACTATGAACAGCTTCACTATGAACAGACTCACTATGAACAGCTTCACTATGAACAGCTTCACTATGAACAGCCTCACTATGAAGAGCCTCACTATGAAGAGTCTCACTATGAACAGCCTCACTATGAACAGCCTCACTATGAAGAGCCTCACTATGAACAGCCTCACTATGAACAGCCTCACTATGAACAGCTTCACAATGAACAGCTTCACTATGAACATGGATGACCAGCTTCACTATGAACAGCTTCACTATGAACAGCTTCACAATGAACAGCTTCACTATGAACATGGATGACCAGCTTCACTATGAACAGCTTCACTATGAACAGCCTCTCTATGAACAGCTTCACTATGAACAGCTTCACTACGAACAGCCTCACTATGAAGAGCCTCACTATGAAGAGCCTCACTATGAACAGCCTCACTATGAACAGCCTCACTATGAACAGCCTCAATATGAACAGCTTCACTATGAACAGCCTCACTATGAACAGCCTCACTATGAACAGCCTCACTATGAACAGCTTCACTATGAACAGCTTCACTATGAACAGCCTCACTATGAACAGCCTCACTATGAACAGCCTCACTATGAACAGCCTCACTATGAAGAGCCTCACTATGAACAGCCTCACTATGAACAGCCTCAATATGTTAGTAATGGCGCCCGAGGGGCCGGCTGCCGTTTTACTGGCACCTAACCAACTGTGATATTTTCGTTAGTTTTCTCTCATTGTTTTGTAACTTATTTTGAACGTAATGTTTCTGCTACTGTCTCTTACAGTGGCGGCTGGTGACTTGAAAAAATGGAGGAGGATGGGAGACTCGCGGTATAGGCGTGGAACGCACAGAGACCAAAAGTGTATTTCAAAAATCATCAATGACTAATTATTTTAACCTAAAGCATTTAATAAAGACATTTATAGTACAATATTATGGGGATGGGAAAATGAGAGGGCTACTTACACAGTGTTGGAAAGGGATCACAGCAGTGATTGAATGAGGCATGGGGTTGAGGTGTTCAGAGGGTTAGACCAGTGTGTTGGAAAGGGATCACAGCAGTGATTGAATGAGGCATGGGGTTGAGGTGTTCAGAGGGTTAGACCAGTGTGTTGGAACGGGATCACTGCAGTGATTGAATGAGGCATGGGGTTGAGGTGTTCAGAGGGTTTGACCAGTGTGTTGGAAAGGGATCACAGCAGTGATTGAATGAGGCATGGGGTTGAGGTGTTCAGAGGGTTTGACCAGTGTTTTGGAAAGGGATCACAGCAGTGATTGAATGAGGCATGGGGTTGAGGTGTTCAGAGGGTTAGACCAGTGTGTTGGAAAGGGATCACTGCAGTGATTGAATGAGGCATGGGGTTGAGGTGTTCAGAGGGTTAGATCAGTGTGTTGGAAAGGGATCACAACAGTGATTGAATGAGGCATGGGGTTGAGGTGTTCAGAGGGTTTGACCAGTGTGTTGGAAAGGGATCACAGCAGTGATTGAATGAGGCATGGGGTTGAGGTGTTCAGAGGGTTAGACCAGTGTGTTGGAAAGGGATCACTGCAGTGATTGAATGAGGCATGGGGTTGAGGTGTTCAGAGGGTTTGACCAGTGTGTTGGAAAGGGATCACAGCAGTGATTGAATGAGGCATGGGGTTGAGGTGTTCAGAGGGTTAGACCAGTGTGTTGGAAAGGGATCACTGCAGTGATTGAATGAGGCATGGGGTTGAGGTGTTCAGAGGGTTAGACCAGTGTGTTGGAAAGGGATCACAGCAGTGATTGAATGAGGCATGGGGTTGAGGTGTTCAGAGGGTTAGACCAGTGTGTTGGAAAGGGATCACAGCAGTGATTGAATGAGGCATGGGGTTGAGGTGTTCAGAGGGTTAGACCAGTGTGTTGGAAAGGGATCACAGCAGTGATTGAATGAGGCATGGGGTTGAGGTGTTCAGAGGGTTAGACCAGTGTGTTGGAACGGGATCACTGCAGTGATTGAATGAGGCATGGGGTTGAGGTGTTCAGAGGGTTAGACCAGTGTGTTGGAAAGGGATCACAACAGTGATTGAATGAGGCATGGGGTTGAGGTGTTCAGAGGGTTTGACCAGTGTGTTGGAAAGGGATCACTGCAGTGATTGAATGAGGCATGGGGTTGAGGTGTTCAGAGGGTTAGACCAGTGTGTTGGAAAGGGATCACAGCAGTGATTGAATGAGGCATGGGGTTGAGGTGTTCAGAGGGTTAGACCAGTGTGTTGGAAAGGGATCACTGCAGTGATTGAATGAGGCATGGGGTTGAGGTGTTCAGAGGGTTAGACCAGTGTGTTGGAAAGGGATCACAACAGTGATTGAATGAGGCATGGGGTTGAGGTGTTCAGAGGGTTTGACCAGTGTGTTGGAAAGGGATCACATCAGTGATTGAATGAGGCATGGGGTTGAGGTGTTCAGAGGATTAGACCAGTGCAGGATAATATTTTACTGAGAAGACAACAACAACACAAGACACTACACAGTTCGACCAAAGAGCTCAGAACGAGTTAGTCCAAGCAAGGAGTACGATCACTGACGTTTAATAATGTGACTGTGTTTGTGATTGACTCTACATACAGTAACGAGAGGAAATTGATGAGGGTTTCCTCACAGTGTTTGGAGAGGAAACATCCAATGGGCCAGTGGATGAGCGGGGCACATGAGACATGGCTTCAGTTCACGTCAGGAGAGAGTTGACGACGGTAGTAGAGTGGATCAGTCATCACCTCTTAATCAGGGATCAGGAGGGGGACTGAGCTGTAAAATACCAACAGCAGATACAATCCATTACAGCTGCGCCATCGTAGTTTTCCAACAACACGTCTCTCCATGAAGATAAACTCAAGACGTCTCAAAATTTATAAAGTCAAAACACAGACTGCGCATCTCACCCACTTGACCCGTCAACGTAGCCCAAGAAACGTCCCCTGAATAAAGCCCTGATCATCCACATACCTGACGATAACTGACAACTGCAAGAGGACTGGTG
The DNA here is from genome assembly GCF_901001165.1 of Salmo trutta. Taxonomy (NCBI): domain Eukaryota; kingdom Metazoa; phylum Chordata; class Actinopteri; order Salmoniformes; family Salmonidae; genus Salmo; species Salmo trutta. The sequence goes on along the minus strand of NW_021823115.1, from coordinate 2,779,694 downwards.
ACACCATCGGTCCCAGCGCAGTGGGGCAATTTTTACCCCCTGGGGCCTGGAGATTTTCCTTATATGTTAAACAAACTAGGACAACTCTGGACCCTATTAGGTAAGAAGACAGTCATTCATCAGTTGTAAAATGGGTTTATATGGGCTATGATGGGACCGGTTTTTCATAATCAAGTCACATGGTTTTAAAAAAAAATCCTGGCCCGGGGGGGGATGAAAACCCTGTCAAACTGCAGCTACCTTACATTGGTTAATATAAATTATATTTAGATTAGGAGGGGGGGTTTCCTCTACCCAGACACAGAGACAACACCTGATAGACAATAGACCTCACAGGGCTGAGATTTATGCATGTTTGCATCATACAGACCAATGCAACTGTAGGACCTTATAAAGAAAATTACACATCTGTCATCATTATTATGTTGATTCATTCCAGGTAATAACGTTGGATTAAAAACGTACAGGCAGCCGAGCCAGACCAATTACATTACGTTACCAATTAGTTACCCTGACCAGATGGACTATACATAACATTACCAATTAGTTACCCTGACCAGATGGCCTATATATAACATTACCAATTAGTTACCCTGACCAGATGGACTATATATACATAACATTACCAATTAGTTACAATGACCAGATGGACTATATATAACATTACCAATTAGTTACCCTGACCAGATGGACTATATATAACATTACCAATTAGTTACCCTGACAAGATGGACTATATATAACATTACCAATTAGTTACCCTGACCAGATGGACTATATATAACATTACCAATTAGTTACCCTGACCAGATGGACTATATATAACATTACCAATTAGTTACCCTGACCAGATGGACTATATATAACATTACCAATTAGTTACCCTGACCAGATGGACTATATATAACATTACCAATTAGTTACCCTGACCAGATGGACTATATATAACATTACCAACTAGTTACCCTGACCAGATGGACTATATATAACATTACCAATTAGTTTACCCTGACCAGATGGACTATATATAACATTACCAATTAGTTACACTGACCAGATGGACTATACATAACATTACCAATTAGTTACCCTGACCAGATGGACTATACATAACATTACCAATTAGTTACCCTGACCAGATGGACTATAAATACATAACGTTACCAATTAGTTACCCTGACCAGATGGACTATATATAACATTACCAATTAGTTACCCTGACCAGATGGACTATACATAACATTACCAATTAGTTACCCTGACCAGATGGACTATAAATACATAACGTTACCAATTGGTTACCCTGACCAGATGGACTATATATAACATTACCAATTAGTTACCCTGACCATATGGACTATAAATACATAACATTACCAATTAGTTACCCTGACCATATGGACTATAAATACATAACATTACCAATTAGTTACCCTGACCAGATGGACTATATATAACGTTACCAATTAGTTACCCTGACCAGATGGACTATACATATCATTACCAATTAGTTACCCTGACCAGATGGACTATATATAACGTTACCAATTAGTTTACCCTGACCAGATGGACTATATATAACATTACCAATTAGTTACCCTGACCAGATGGACTATATATAACATTACCAATTAGTTTACCCTGACCAGATGGACTATATATAACATTACCAATTAGTTACCCTGACCAGATGGACTATATATAACGTTACCAATTAGTTTACCCTGACCAGATGGACTATATATAACATTACCAATTAGTTACCCTGACCAGATGGACTATATATAACATTACCAATTAGTTTACCCTGACCAGATGGACTATATATAACATTACCAATTAGTTACCCTGAACAGATGGACTATATATAACATTACCAATTAGTTACCCTGACCAGATGGACTATATATAACATTACCAATTAGTTACCCTGACCAGATGGACTATATATAACATTACCAATTAGTTACCCTGACCAGATGTACTCTATATAAAGTTACCAATTAGTTACCCTGACCAGATGGACTATATATAACATTACCAATTAGTTACCCTGACCAGATGGACTATATATAACATTACCAATTAGTTACCCTGACCAGATGGACTATACATAACATTACCAATTAGTTACCCTGACCAGATGGACTATATATAACATTACCAATTAGTTACCCTGAAAAGATGGACTATATATAACATTACCAATTAGTTACCCTGACCAGATGGACTATATATAACATTACCAATTAGTTACCCTGACCAGATGGACTATATATAACATTACCAATTAGTTACCCTGACCAGATGGACTATACATAACATTACCAATTAGTTACACTGACCAGATGGACTATAAATACAATACCAATTAGTTACCCTGACCATATGGACTATATATAACATTACCAATTAGTTACCCTGACCATATGGACTATATATACATAACGGTACCAATTAGTTACCCTGACCAGATGGACTATATATAACATTACCAATTAGTTACCCTGACCAGATGGACTATATATAACATTACCAATTAGTTACCCTGACCAGATGGACTATATATAACATTACCAATTAGTTACCCTGACCAGATGGACTATATATAACATTACCAATTAGTTACCCTGACCAGATGGACTATAAATACATAACATTACCAATTAGTTTACCCTGACCAGATGGACTATATATAACATTACCAATTAGTTACCCTGACCAGATGGACTATATATAACATTACCAATTAGTTACCCTGACCAGATGGACTATATATAACGTTACCAATTAGTTTACCCTGACCAGATGGACTATATATAACATTACCAATTAGTTACCCTGACCAGATGGACTATAAATACATAACATTACGAATTAGTTACCCTGACCAGATGGACTATATATAACATTACCAATTAGTTACCCTGACCAGATGGACTATATATATAACATTACCAATTAGTTACCCTGACCAGATTGCCTATATATAACATTACCAATTAGTTACCCTGACCAGATGGACTATATATATAACATTACCAATTAGTTACCCTGACCAGATGGACTATAAATACATAACGTTACCAATTGGTTACCCTGACCAGATGGACTATATATAACATTACCAATTAGTTACCCTGACCAGATGGACTATACATAACATTACCAATTAGTTTACCCTGACCAGATGGACTATATATAACATTACCAATTAGTTTACCCTGACCAGATGGACTATATATAACATTACCAATTAGTTACCCTGACCAGATGGACTATATATAACATTACCAATTAGTTACCCTGACCAGATGGACTATATATAACATTACCAATTAGTTACCCTGACCAGATTGCCTATATATAACATTACCAATTAGTTACCCTGACCAGATGGACTATATATAACATTACCAATTAGTTACCCTGACCAGATGGACTATATATAACATTACCAATTAGTTACCCTGAGCAGATGGACTATATATAACATTACCAATTAGTTACCCTGACCAGATGGACTATATATAACATTACCAATTAGTTACCCTGACCAGATGGACTATATATAACATTACCAATTAGTTACCCTGACCAGATGGACTATACATAACATTACCAATTAGTTTACCCTGACCAGATGGACTATATATAACATTACCAATTAGTTTACCCTGACCAGATGGACTATATATAACATTACCAATTAGTTACCCTGACCAGATGGACTATAAATACATAACATTACCAATTAGTTTACCCTGACCAGATGGACTATATATAACATTACCAATTAGTTACCCTGACCAGATGGACTATATATAACATTACCAATTAGTTACCTTGACCAGATGGACTATAAATACATAACATTACCAATTAGTTACCCTGACCAGATGGACTATAAATACATAACGTTACCAATTAGTTACCCTGACCAGATGGACTATATATAACATTACCAATTAGTTACCCTGACGAGATGGACTATATATAACATTACCAATTAGTTACCCTGACCAGATGGACTATACATAACATTACCAATTAGTTACACTGACCAGATGGACTATATATAACATTACCAATTAGTTACCTTGACCAGATGGACTATAAATACATAACATTACCAATTAGTTACCCTGACCAGATGGACTATAAATACATAACGTTACCAATTAGTTACCCTGACCAGATGGACTATATATAACATTACCAATTAGTTACCCTGACCAGATGGACTATATATAACATTACCAATTAGTTACCCTGACCAGATGGACTATACATAACATTACCAATTAGTTACACTGACCAGATGGACTATAAATACAATACCAATTAGTTACCCTGACCATATGGACTATATATAACATTACCAATTAGTTACCCTGACCAGATGGACTATATATAACATTACCAATTAGTTACCCTGACCAGATGGACTATATATAACATTACCAATTAGTTACCCTGACCAGATTGCCTATATATAACATTACCAATTAGTTACCTTGACCAGATGGACTATAAATACATAACATTACCAATTAGTTACCCTGACCATATGGACTATATATAACATTACCAATTAGTTACCCTGACCAGATGGACTATATATAACATTACCAATTAGTTACCCTGACCAGATGGACTATATATAACATTACCAATTAGTTTACCCTGACCAGATGGACTATACATACATAACATTACCATCCTTCTTAATGGAACTGAACTCAGGCAGAGGTTGACATTCGCTGTTTAATTTGCACCTTTTCCGTGTGTACCCCAGAGAATGAAAGGGGTTCTTCAACAATAAGTCCACAACATTTTCGGCAGCGTTGGCCCTTCTATCATTCAGGCGGAGGAAACTGCACACTCGCGCTGGTAGCTAGCTAGCTACTGAAGTCAGCAAGGCAAATGTAAATAAATTGCACTAACTGGACACATAAATAAAGTTCTAAACCCTAATTTATAATATAATGTTCCAAAAATGCTCACCTACAACTCTTAATCTCTATCCAACAATATCACCAAGCTTCTCAACACATATAACCCCCATAATGCTCTGGTAGTGGTCGAAATGACCATGTATGTCTATAGAAGGAGGTGAGGCTACCAGCCTCCTAGGTTTTGTATTGAAGTCAATGTAACCAGAGGAGGACGGAAGATAGCTGTCCTCCGGCTACACCATGGTGCTACCCTACAGAGAGCTGTTGGGGCTACTGTAGACGTTCATTGCAATCCAGGTATTTTAACCAATTATTTGGTGGCATATGAATATATTTAGTATAGCTTTATCTAAAAAAGGATAACTTTTTTAATGTTTCACTATTTTTATTTATTTTTATTTTTAAATTTCACTGAGGAGGATGGTCCTCCCCTTTCCTCCTCTGACCATCCTCGGAAAGGGGAGGATGGTCCTCCCCTTTCCTCCTCTGACCATCCTCCTCTGGTCTCGTATTACCAAAAAGAGCTTCTGGACATCAGAACAGCGATTACTCACCTAGAACTGGACTAAGATTTTTTTCTTTAAATGAGTCTGACGCGAAGGATATACTGCTTCCCTGGGACCAGGCCCAAATCCCCTAACCTAACCCTAACCCTAACCCTAACCCTTCCCTGGGACCAGGCCCAAATCCCCGTCATTCGCTTGAAGAAAAGACTGAAATACAGCGGGTGGAGGTCGGAATGTTTTGTGAGAATTCGTTGGCGAGTGGTTAAAAATCGCCTCTACCATCCGTTCTATTGGCTAACGTGCAATCACTGGAAAATAAACTTGAAGATCTACGATCGAGACTATCCTACCAACGGGGACATTCAAAACGGTAATATCTTGTGTTTCACAGAGTCGTGGCTGAATGACGACACGGATAATATAGAGCTGGCTGCTGTTATCCGTGCATCAACACGACAGAGCAGCTACGTCTGGTAAGACAAGGGGTGGAGGGGGGTGTCTATTTCTCAACAACAGCTGGTGCGCGATGTCTAATATTAAAGAATTATCGAGTTATTGCTCGCCTGAGGTAGAGTACCTTATGTTAAGCTGTAGACCACACTATCTACCAAGAGAGTTCTCATCTATATTATTTGTAGCCATCTATTACCACCACAAACTGATGCTGGCACTATGACTGCACTCAACCAGCTGTATAAGGCCATAAGACCCCACTCAACCAGCTGTATAAGGCCATAAGACCCCACTCAACCAGCTGTATAAGGCCATAAGACCCCACTCAACCAGCTGTATAAGGCCATAAGACCCCACTCAACCAGCTGTATAAGGTCATAAGACCCCACTCAACCAGCTGTATAAGGCCATAAGACCCCACTCAACCAGCTGTATAAGGTCATAAGACCCCACTCAATCAGCTGTATAAGGCCATAAGACCCCACTCAACCAGCTGTATAAGGCCATAAGACCCCACTCAACCAGCTGTATAAGGCCATAAGACCCCACTCAATCAGCTGTATGAGGCCATAAGACCCCACTCAACCAGCTGTATAAGGCCATAAGACCCCACTCAACCAGCTGTATAAGGCCATAAGACCCCACTCAACCAGCTGTATAAGGCCATAAGACCCCACTCAACCAGCTGTATAAGGCCATAAGCAAACGAGAAAATGCTCATCTAGAAGCAGCGCTCCTAGTGGCCGGCGTTACTCTGGACCCTGATCTCTCTTTTGACGAACATATCAAGACTCTATCAAGGACAGCTTTTTTCCATCTACGTAACATTGCAAAAATCTGAAACTTTCTGTCCAAAAATGTTGCAGAAAAGTTCATCTATGCTTTTCCACTTCTAGATCAGACTACTCTAATGCTCAACTTTCTGGCTACCCGGATAAAGCACTAAATAAACCTCAGTTAGGGCTAAACACAGCTGCTAGAATTTTGATTAGAACCAAAAAATGTGATCATATTACTCCAGTGCTAGCCTCTCTACACTGGCTTCCTGTTAAGGCAAGGGCTGATTTCAAGGTTTTACTGCTAACCTACAAAGCATTACATGGTCTTGCTCCTACTTATCTCTCCAATTTGGTCCTGCCGTACATACCTACACGTAAGCTACGGTCACAAGACGCAGGCCTCCTTACTGTCCCTAGAATTTCTAAGCAAACAGCTGGAGGCAGGGCTTTCTCCTATAGAGCTCAATTTTTATGCAATGTCTGCTTATCCATGTGAGAGATGCAGACTTGGTCTCAACCTTTAAGTCTTTATTGAAGACTCATCTCTTCAGTAGGTCTTATGATGGAGTGTAGTCTGGCCCAGGGGTGTGAATGTGAACGGAAAGGCACTCGAGCGACGAACTGCCCTTGCTGTCTCTGCCTGGCCAGTTCCCCTCTCTCCACTGGGATTCTCTGCCTCTAACCCTATTACAGGGGCTGAGTCACTGGCTTACTGGTGCTATTCCATGCCGTCCCTAGGAGGGGTGCGTCACTTGAGCGGGTTGAGTCACTGACATGATCTTCCTGTCCGGGTTGGCGCCCCTTTGGGTTGTGCCGTGGGGGAGATCTTCGTGGCCTATACTCAGCCATTTCTCAGGATGGTAAGTTGGTGGTTGGAGACATCCCTCTAGTGGTGTGGGGGCTGTGCTTTGGCAAAGTGGGTGGGGTTATATCCTTCCTGTTTGGCCCTGTCGGGGGATATCGTCGGACGGGGCCACAGTGTCTCCTGACCCCTCCTGTCTCAGCCTCCAGTATTTATGCTGCAGTAGTTTGTGTCGGTGGGCTAAGGTCAGTCTGTTATATCTGGAGCATTTCTCCTGTCTTATTCTGTGTCCTGTGTGAATTTAAGTATGCTCCCTCTATTTCTCTCTCTCTCCCTCTTTCCCTCTCCCTCCCCTCCCGGAGGACCTAGGCCCTAGGACCATGCCTCAGGACTACCTGGCCTGATGACTCCTGGCTGTCCCCAGTCCACCTGGCCGTGCTGCTGCTCCAGTTTCAACTGTTCTGCCTGCGGCTATGGAACCATAACATGTTCACCGGACGTGCTACCTTGTCCCAGACCTGCTGTTTTCGACTCTCTCTCTACCGCACCTGCTGTCTAACTCTGAATGCTCGGCTATGAAAAGCCAACTGACATTTACTCCTGAGGTGCTGACCTGTTGCACCCTCTACAACCACTGTGATTATTATTATTTGAGCCTGCTGGTCATCTATGAACGTTTGAAAATCTTGGCCATGTTGTAGCTTCACTAACAGCAGAATTTTCACTAAGAACAGCTTCACTATGAACATCACAATGAACATAAGTTTCACCTTAAGCAGCTTCACTATGAGCAGCTTCAATATGAACAGCTTCACTATGAGCAGCAGCTTCACTATGAACAGCTTCACTATGAATACATTACAAGCAGCTTCACTATGAACAGCTTCACTATGAACAGCCTCACTATGAACAGACTCACTATGAACAGCCTCACTATGAACAGTCTCACTATGAACAGCTTCACTATGAACAGCCTCACTATGAACAGACTCACTATGAACAGACTCACTATGAACAGCCTCACTATGAACAGCCTCACTGTGAACAGCCTCACTATGAAGAGCTTCACTATGAACAGCCTCACTATGAACAGCCTCACTATGAACAGCCTCACTGTGAACAGCCTCACTATGAACAGCCTCACTATGAACAACTTCACTATGAACAGCCTCACTATGAACAGCTTCACTATGAACAGCTTCACTATGAACAGCCTCACTATGAACAGCTTCACTATGAACAGCCTCACTATGAACGGCCTCACTATGAACGGCCTCACTATGAACAGCTTCACTATGAACAGCTTCACTATGAACAGCTTCACTATGAACAGTCTCACTATGAACAGCTTCACTATGAACATGGATGACCAGCTTCACTATTAAAAACAGCTTCACTATGCGCACAGTACCCAATTAGTACTGACTGCACATGAATACACCACAATTAGTACTGCCTCTACATTAATACACCACAATTAGTACTGACTATATTAATACACCACAATTAGTACTGCCTCTACATTAATACACCACAATTAGTACTGACTCTATATTAATACACCACAATTAGTACTGACTCTACATTAATACACCACAATTAGTACTGCCTCTACATTAATACACCACAATTAGTACTGACTCTATATTAATACACCACAATTAGTACTGACTCTACATTAATACACCACAATTAGTACTGTCTCTATATTAATACACTACAATTAGTACTGACTCTATATTAATACACCACAATTAGTACTGACTCTACATTAATACACCACAATTACTACTGCCTCTACATTAATACACCACAATTAGTACTGCCTCTACATTAATACACCACAATTAGTACTGCCTCTACATTAATACACCACAATTAGTACAGAATCTATATTAATACACCACAATTAGTACTGACTCTATATTAATACACCACAATTAGTACTGACTAGATATTAATACACCACAATTAGTACTGCCTCTACATTAATACACCACAATTAGTACTGACTCTACATTAATACACCACAAATAGTACTGACTCTATATTAATACACCACAATTAGTACTGACTCTACATTAATACACCACAATTAGTACTGCCTCTACATTAATACACCACAATTAGTAATGCCTCTACATTAATACACCACAATTAGTACTGACTCTATATTAATACACCACAATTAGTACTGACTCTACATTAATACACCACAATTAGTACTGTCTCTATATTAATACACCACAATTAGTACTGACTCTATATTAACAAATACAACACAATTAGTACTGCCTCTACATTAATACACCACAATTAGTACTGACTCTACATTAATACACCACAATTAGTACTGTCTCTATATTATTACACCACAATTAGTACTGACTCTATATTAACAAATACAACACAATTAGTACTGCCTCTACATTAATACACCACAATTAGCACTGACTCTACATTAATACACCACAATTAGTACTGCCTCTACATTAATACACCACAATTAGTACTGACTCTATATTAATACACCACAATTAGTACTGACTCTACATTAATACAACACAATTAGTACTGCATCTACATTAATACACCACAATTAGCACTGCCTCTACATTAATACACCACAATTAGTACTGACTAGATATTAATACACCACAATTAGTACTGCCTCTACATTAATACACCACAATTAGTACTGACTAGATATTAATACACCGCAATTAGTACTGACTCTATATTAACAAATACAACACAATTAGTACTGACTCTACATTAATACACCACAATTAGTACTGCCTCTACATTAATACACCACAATTAGTACTGACTCTATATTAATACACCACAATTAGTACTGCCTCTACATTAATACACCACAATTAGTACTGACTCTATATTAATACACCACAATTAGTACTGCCTCTACATTAATACACCACAATTAGTACTGACTCTATATTAATACAACACAATTAGTACTGCCTCTACATTAATACACCACAATTAGTACTGACTCTACATTAATACACCACAATTAGTACTGACTAGATATTAATACACCACAATTATTACTGACTATATTAATACACCACAATTAGTACTGACTCTACATTAATACACCACAATTAGTCCTGACTCTACATTAATACACCACAATTAGCACTGACTCTATATTACTACACCACAATTAGTTAGACAACAAAGACTGGTATAAGTGTCCTAGTTCTTAGGGAAGAATATGCAGTATAAAACAGGTTGATCATGTCCAGTATGAATAAACCAACGGTCCTCAAGCCCAGGGGATAGAATGCTTTGTTCACAACTGCTCTGTGGGTTGACTCATATATTCGATTCTGTGTCTGTTGGTTTTTTTCATTCCCCATTTCAGCGACTGTGCAGTTGTAGCTGTTTCCGTCTCTGTACCACCTCACTGGTTCTACATCGTCCTCTCTGTCACCTGGCGGCGTATCTGTCATGAACATGTGGAGGTCACAGACCCGATTCTCAGAAGACTTCCTTAGAAACATCTCTGAAGATGGCAGAGACATAAACGTCGCTCTTTTGAACTGAATTTACCTGCATTTTGCATAGCGTCGTCTAAAAGAGAATATGTTTGTGTTCGAATGGGAAGATAAAACACTGGCATGACTTGGAACAGGAAGGAAGCAACTCCTGAAGTTAAAGTAATGGTATGCTAATGATGTTATTCTGATATAATCCTTCATATTGTCATTGATTAAACGTACTGTATACTACACTTGTTTGCTAAACGTGGCCTTATCTCCAGAGTACCGTGTACCAATACATGATGAGACTAGGAAGTGCAGAAGCTGAGAAGAGCAAAATGCTTCCCTGGGACAGGGGTTTGGGTAGGTTAGTTTCTAAATGTAATCCGTTACAGTTACTAGTTACCTGTCTACAACTGTAATCAGTAACATAACCGTTGGATTACCCCAAACTCTGTAACGTAATCTGATTACATTCAGTTACTTTTAGATTACTTTCCCCTTATGAGTCATCAGAAGAAGACAATATATATATATATATATATATATATATATATATATGTGTGTGTGTGTTACCCATTGAACGACATCTATTGCAGGATAAATTCATGTTAAAGTTTACATAGCTGGCCATACATGGATGTTAAATTTTACTTTATCGGATGGTTATGTAGGCTTCATTTAAACCATCGCTTTCTACTACATATAATAATATGATTCAATTATATATTTACATTAATATATATAATTTATAAGTCCAAAAATGGATGTAGTGTAACGGTCGTCATATGGAGTAGACCAAGGCGCAGCGAGTTGAGTGCTCATATTTACATTTATTGAGACACTTAATAACAAAACAAGAAAACAAACGAACGACAAACAGTCTTGCAGGCTAAACACAGCAGTGCAAGAACAACTTCCCACAAAAGACAGGTGAAAAAAGGGCTACCTAAGTATGACTCCCAATCAGCAACAACGATGTACAGCTGTCCCTGATTGAGAGCCATACCAGGCCAACAAAGAAATACACAACATAGAAAAACCATAGAAAAAACAAAATCTAGAACAATACCCAAAAACCCCGGAACACATAAAACAAACACCCCTCTTACATAAATACATATCCCAACAAACCCCGAACCACATAAAACAAATACCCCCTGCCACGTCCTGACCAAACTACAATAACAAATAACCCCTTTACGGGTCAGGACGTGACATGTAGCAACTACACATAACCCCTTTAAGTCTATCAAAAGATTGAGTATGTGTCCATTAGGTCTATGTATGTATTTCTTAAATCAGCAAGAATTAGACGGCAATAAAAAGCTCTATTTATATTCTATAGGCTGGGATCCACACCATGCAGCTGTTATTCTATAGGCTGGGATCCACACCATGCAGCTGTTATTCTATAGGCTGGGATCCACACCATGCAGCTGTTATTCTATAGGCTGGGATCCACACCATGCAGCTGTTATTCTATAGGCTGGGATCCACACCATGCAGCTGTTATTCTATAGGCTGGGATCCACACCATGCAGCTGTTACTCTATAGGCTGGGATCCACACTATGCAGCTGTTATTCTATAGGCTGGGATCCACACCATGCAGCTGTTATTCTATTGGCTGGGATCCACACTATGCAGCTGTTATTCTATAGGCTGGGATCCACACCATGCAGCTGTTATTCTATAGGCTGGGATCCACACTATGCAGCTGTTATTCTATAGGCTGGGATCCACACTATGCAACTGTTATTCTATAGGCTGGGATCCACACTATGCAGCTGTTATTCTATAGGCTGGGATCCACACTATGCAGCTGTTATTCTATAGGCTGGGATCCACACTATGCAGCTGTTATTCTATTGGCTGGGATCCACACCATGCAGCTGTTATTCTATAGGCTGGGATCCACACTATGCAGCTGTTATTCTATAGGCTGGGATCCACACCATGCAACTGTTATTCTATAGGCTGGGATCCACACTATGCAGCTGTTATTCTATAGGCTGGGATCCACACCATGCAGCTGTTATTCTATAGGCTGGGATCCACACCATGCAGCTGTTATTCTATAGGCTGGGATCCACACTATGCAGCTGTTATTCTATAGGCTGGGATCCACACTATGCAGCTGTTATTCTATAGGCTGGGATCCACACCATGCAGCTGTTATTCTATAGGCTGGGATCCACACTATGCAACTGTTATTCTATAGGCTGGGATCCACACCATGCAGCTGTTATTCTATAGGCTGGGATCCACACTATGCAGCTGTTATTCTATAGGCTGGGATCCACACTATGCAGCTGTTATTCTATAGGCTGGGATCCACACTATGCAGCTGTTATTCTATAGGCTGGGATCCACACTATGCAGCTGTTGCAAGAGTGCGTTTTTCACTGGCTATCCACTGGTTTCAAAAACAATGATTGACAGGCAGTTTAAACTTCTTTAATTTAACCATTATTGGGTTCAAATATACATTGAGATTTGTGAACAGACGTATCCACAACAACCACAGTAAATACAACCACAGACAGCTAAATGAGAGACCAGCGGTGTGATTCACATCAATGCGCTGTGTCGATATCAGTAATAATTGATATCCATATGGCCGTAGACGACACCACTGCTGTCATCCTTTACCTAATCCTTAAACAGCTTAGATTGTAGCCCACAGAAGCCTATTCCTGCTCTTTCCCCCGCGATACATCAAACCCATTTGGTGGGTCATCATAGTGGTTTCTGATTGGTAGTCATCATTTGGTGCGTCATCATAGTGGTCTCTGATTGGTGGTCATCATTTGGTGCGTCATCATAGTGGTCTCTGATTGGTGGTCATCATTTGGTGTGTCATCATAGTGGTCTCTGATTGGTGGTCATCATTTGGTCGGTCATCATAGTGGTCTCTGATTGGTGGTCATCATTTGGTGTGTCATCATAGTGGTGTCTGATTGGTGGTCATCATTAGGTGGGTCATCATAGTGGTCTCTGATTGGTGGTTATCATTTGGTGTGTCATCATAGTGGTCTCTGATTGGTGGTCATCATTTGGTTTGTCATCATAGTGGTGTCTGATTGGTGGTCATCAAAGTAATCATTTAGCTTTTTAATTTTTTTTATCTGTAATCAGATTACAATATTTTAGCTGGTAACGTAGCGGATTACTGGTACCCTTTTTTTGTAATGTAATCATGTAATCATGTAATCATGTAATCATGTAATCATGTAATCATGTAATCCGTTACTCCCCAACACTACCCAGGGACCACTGGGGTATTGCCCATATAAAATGTCCCTACAAGACAGGAAGAGACCATACAGATAATTACAATATCCATGACAATGAGGATAACCCGCCCTTTGGATACCCATGATAACGACTAATAATAACGACTAATGATAACGACTGATGATAATGACTGATGTGTAACGTTGTGTGTCCACTGTGTCGTGCTGAGGCTGAATAACAGAACAGAGTAGAGTAATGCTATATGCCTTGGATCCCTGGAGCACTGCGTTTAACCTGCCCACCAAATCCCAATCAATGGCATTTCCACTCTCCCTCCCAGCTGATCTGGTGACAGCGGTATGGTGTTGTACTGGCAGCCAGGCAGCGACTCCCTGCTCTCTGAAACAGCACCAGCTAATGGGGATTGAGATGCAGAGAATTGGAGGGTTGACAGTAAATCACATTACATTCCTAATAAGCATTAACTGGAGAACTGGGTCAAAAGCTGTATTATCTTAATTGATTTTTTCTAAGGGAAACTGACAGTAAAATGTCAATGCTTGAATATTTCTTCATGCATCATTGAAACAAGATTGGGGATTTAACAAAAGGAGAGTCCTATGCTTAATTGATTCTTGCTAAGGCCTGCCTGCTAGTAAGTGTATTACATCAACATATAGACAGGATATTAAAACAACACTGTTCTGCAAGACAGTTACAATTAAAAGCTGCTGCCCAGTGATTTGTGTTTGCTGGAGGAGCATGGCTGGTCTGGAGTCAGTCAGCACCAATCAATAGATCTGCAAACCACTGTGGAGCTGCAAAGAATATAGGAACTGGTAGACTGGACACTGCAGAGGAACTGGTAGACTGGACACTGTAGAGGAACTGGTAGACTGGACACTGCAGAGGAACTGATAGACTGGACACTGCAGAGGAACTGGTAGACTGGACACTGTAGAGGAACTGATAGACTGGACACTGCAGAGGAACTGGTAGACTGGACACTGCAGAGGAACTGGTAGACTGGACACTGCAGAGGAACTGGTAGACTGGACACTGTAGAGGAACTGGTAGACTGGACACTGCAGATGAACTGGTAGACTGGACACTGTAGAGGAACTGATAGACTGGACACTGCAGAGGAACTGGTAGACTGGACACTGCAGAGGAACTGGTAGACTGGACACTGCAGAGGAACTGGTAGACTGAACACTGTAGAGGAACTGATAGACTGGACACTGCAGAGGAACTGGTAGACTGGACACTGTAGAGGTACTGGTAGACTGGACACTGCAGATGAACTGGTAGACTGGACACTGCAGAGGAACTGGTAGACTGGACACTGCAGAGGAACTGGTAGACTGGACACTGCAGAGGAACTGATAGACTGGACACTGCAGAGGAACTGGTAGACTGGACACTGTAGAGGAACTGGTAGACTGGACACTGCAGATGAACTGGTAGACTGGACACTGCAGAGGAACTGGTAGACTGGACACTGCAGAGGAACTGGTAGACTGGACACTGCAGAGGAACTGGTAGACTGGAAACTGTAGAGGACCTGATAGACTGGACACTGCAGAGGAACTGGTAGACTGGACACTGTAGAGGAACTGGTAGACTGGACACTGCAGATGAACTGGTAGACTGGACACTGCAGAGGAACTGGTAGACTGGACACTGCAGAGGAACTGGTAGACTGGACACTGCAGAGGAACTGGTAGACTCGACACTGTAGAGGAACTGGTAGACTGGACACTGCAGAGGAACTGATAGACTGGACACTGTAGAGGAACTGGTAGACTGGACACTGTAGAGGAACTGATAGACTGGACACTGCAGAGGAACTGGTAGACTGGACACTGTAGAGGAACTGATAGACTGGACACTGCAGAGGAACTGGTAGACTGGACACTGCAGAGGAACTGGTAGACTGGACACTGCAGAGGAACTGGTAGACTGAACACTGTAGAGGAACTGATAGACTGGACACTGCAGAGGAACTGGTAGACTGGACACTGTAGAGGTACTGGTAGACTGGACACTGCAGATGAACTGGTAGACTGGACACTGCAGAGGAACTGGTAGACTGGACACTGCAGAGGAACTGGTAGACTGGACACTGCAGAGGAACTGATAGACTGGACACTGCAGAGGAACTGGTAGACTGGACACTGTAGAGGAACTGGTAGACTGGACACTGCAGATGAACTGGTAGACTGGACACTGCAGAGGAACTGGTAGACTGGACACTGCAGAGGAACTGGTAGACTGGACACTGCAGAGGAACTGGTAGACTGGAAACTGTAGAGGACCTGATAGACTGGACACTGCAGAGGAACTGGTAGACTGGACACTGTAGAGGAACTGGTAGACTGGACACTGCAGATGAACTGGTAGACTGGACACTGCAGAGGAACTGGTAGACTGGACACTGCAGAGGAACTGGTAGACTGGACACTGCAGAGGAACTGGTAGACTCGACACTGTAGAGGAACTGGTAGACTGGACACTGCAGAGGAACTGATAGACTGGACACTGTAGAGGAACTGGTAGACTGGACACTGTAGAGGAACTGATAGACTGGACACTGCAGAGGAACTGGTAGACTGGACATTGCAGATGAACTGGTAGACTGGACACTGTAGAGGAACTGGTAGACTGGACACTGCAGAGGAACTGATAGACTGGACACTGCAGAGAAACAGGTAGACTGGACACTGCAGATGAACTGGTAGACTGGACACTGCATAGAAACTGATAGACTGGACACTGCAGAGGAACTGGTAGACTGGACACTGCAGAGAAACAGGTAGACTGGACACTGCAGAGGAACTGATAGACTGGACACTGCAAAGGAACTGGTAGACTGGACACTGCAGAGGAACTGGTAGACTGGACACTGCAGAGGAACTGGTAGACTGGACACTGCAGAGGAACTGGTAGACTGGACACTGCAGAGGAACTGACAGACTGGACACTGCAGAGGAACTGACAGACTGGACACTGCAGAGGAACTGGTAGACTGGACACTGTAGAGGAACTGGTAGACTGGACAATGCAGAGGAACTGACAGACTGGACACTGCAGAGGAACTGATAGACTGGACACTGCAGAGGAACTGGTAGACTGGACACTGCAGATGAACTGGTAGACTGGACACTGCAGAGGAACTGGTAGACTGGACACTGCCGAGGAACTGTTAGACTGGACACTGCAGAGGAACTGATAGACTGGACACTGCAGAGGAACTGGTAGACTGGATCAGAACACTGTAGAGGAACTGGTAGACTGGACACTGCAGAGGAAGTGACAGACTGGACACTGCAGAGGAACTGGTAGACTGGATACTGCAGAGGAACTGGTAGACTGGACACTGCAGAGGAACTGGTAGACTGGATCAGAACACTGTAGAGGGACCGATAGACTGATAGATTGTATCAGAACACTGTAGAGTTACAAATACTGCTGTTCCTTCCTGCAGACTGACATAACATTCTGGAACATAGCTCATCTCCTGAGACTGATGTATTCTTGGGTCTCCTTGTCATGTCAATCTTAGCTGAGTGAAGTGGATAGCAGTGCTGACTGAGCTCAACCCTGCAGTGTGGACTTGGCCATAAACAATATTTGTCAAACTCATTCAACATAGGGCCGAATGTCTGTGGGTTTTCACTCTTCGCTTGGTTTTATTTTAACTTATTTAACAAGGCAAGTCAGTTAAGAACAAATTCTTATTTTCAATGACAACCTAGGAACTGCCTTGTTCAGGGGCAGAACGACAGATCTGTACCTTGTCAGCTCAGGGATTTGAACTTGCAACCTTTTGGTTACTAGCCCAACGCTCTAACCACTAGCTACCCTGCCGCCTGTACTTGATTAATGAATTGAGATCACTAATTAATCAGTAAGGAACTGCCCTCACCTGGTTGTCCGGGTCACAGTAAGGAACTCCCCTCACCTGGTTGTCCAGGTCTCAGTAAGGAACTCCCCTCACCTGGTTGTCTAGGTCTCAGTAAGGAACTCCCCTCACCTGGTTGTCTAGGTCTCAGTAAGGGACTCCCCTCACCTGGTTGTCTAGGTCTCAGTAAGGAACTCCCCTCACCTGGCTGTCTAGGTCTCCCCTCACCTGGTTGTCTAGGTCTCAGTAAGGACCTCCCCTCACCTGGTTGTCTAGGTCTCAGTAAGGAACTCTCATCACCTGGTTGTCTAGGTCTCAGTAAGGAACTCCCCTCACCTGGTTGTCTAGGTCTCAGTAAGTAACTCCCCTCACCTGGTTGTCTAGGTCTCAGTAAGGAACTCTCCTCACCTGGTTGTCTAGGTCACAGTAAGGAACTCCCCTCACCTGGTTGTCTAGGTCTCAGTAAGGAACTCCCCTCACCTGGTTGTCTAGGTCTCAGTAAGGGACTCCCCTCACCTGGTTGTCTAGGTCTCAGTAAGGAACTCCCCTCACCTGGCTGTCTAGGTCTCCCCTCACCTGGTTGTCTAGGTCTCAGTAAGGACCTCCCCTCACCTGGTTGTCTAGGTCTCAGTAAGGAACTCTCATCACCTGGTTGTCTAGGTCTCAGTAAGGAACTCCCCTCACCTGGTTGTCTAGGTCTCAGTAAGGAACTCCCCTCACCTGGTTGTCTAGGTCTCAGTAAGGAACTCTCCTCACCTGGTTGTCTAGGTCACAGTAAGGAACTCCCCTCACCTGGTTGTCTAGGTCTCAGTAAGGAACTCCCCTCACCTGGTTGTCTAGGTCTCAGTAAGGAACTCTCCTCACCTGGTTGTCTAGGTCTCAGTAAGGAACTCCCCTCACCTGGTTGTTTAGGTCTCAGTAAGGAACTCTCCTCACCTGGTTGTCTAGGTCTCAGTAAGGAACTCCCCTCACCTGGTTGTCTAGGTCTCAGTAAGGAACTCCCCTCACCTGGTTGTCTAGGTCTCAGTAAGGGACTCCCCTCACCTGGTTGTCTAGGTCTCAGTAAGGAACTCCCCTCACCTGGTTGTCTAGGTCTCAGTCAGTTAGTTAGTTAGTTAGTTAATTAGTAAGTTAGTTAGTTAGTTAGGTAAGACCCTGACCCTCATTTAGTTAGTTAGTTAGGTAGTTAGTTAGTTAGTTAGTTAGGTACGACCCTAACCCTCATTTAGTTAGTTAGGTAGTTAGTTAGGTAAGACCCTAACCCTCATTTAGTTAGTTAGTTAGTTAGGTAAGACCCTGACCCTCATTTAGTTAGTTAGTTAGGTAGTTAGTTAGTTAGTTAGTTAGGTACGACCCTAACCCTCATTTAGTTAGTTAGTTAGTTAGTTAGGTAAGACCCTAACCCTCATTTAGTTAGTTAGTTAGTTAGTTAAGACCCTAACCCTCATTTAGTTAGTTAGTTAGTTAAGACCCTAACCCTCATTTAGTTAGTTAGTTAAGACCCTAACCCTCATTTAGTTAGTTAGTTAGTTAAGACCCTAACCCTCATTTAGTTAGTTTGTTAGTTAAGACCCTAACCCTCATTTAGGTAGTTAGTTAGTTAAGACCCTAACCCTCGTTTAGGTAGTTAGTTAGTTAAGACCCTAACCCTCATTTAGTTAGTTTGTTAGGTATGGCCTTTGAAACCTCTCCTTTATAGGACACAAGTCCGGGCTCTGTCTGAGCCCCTCAAGGACATTAAGAGACTTGTCCTGAATCCACTCCTGTGTTGTCTTGGCTGTGTGCTTAGGGTCGTGTCCTCCTGGAAGGTGAACCTTCGCCCCAGTCTGATGTCCTGAGCACTCTGGAGCGGCTTTTCCTGAAGGATCTCTGTACTTCGCTCCATTCATCTTTCCCTCGATCCTGGCTAGTCTCCCAGTCCCTGAAAAACATCCCCACGGTATGATGCTGCCACAACCATGCTTTACCGTAGGGATGGTGCCAGGTTTCCTCCAGAAGTGACACTTGGCATTCATGCCTAAAGAGTTGAATCTTGGTTTCATCAGACCAGAGAATCTTGTTTCTCATGGTCTGAGAGTCCTTTAGGTGCCTTTTGGCAAACTCCAAGTGTGCTGTCATGTGCCTTTTACTAAGGAGTGGCTTCCATCATGTCCAGTCCCTTAATGTACTGAAGGGAGCATGATTATCTGCAATAGTATTGAAGACATTTGAAAAAAGGCAGAAAGCTAAATCAGGATCAGGGATAGCTGAAATACAATCAAGGTCATCAAAAAAATATTGTTGTGAAGCAACATCTAGTTAGTCTGTGTTGTGGGGAGGGGTTGTGATGCCATGCAATATTCATGAGGATCCTGCTGCTGCAAATTGTCTCTTCTCAGAGCTGCTGGAACACACAGCAGTGCTGCTAGCCTGCTGCTGCAAGTTGTCACTTCTCAGAGCTGCTGGAACACACAGCAGTGCTGCTAGCCTGCTGCTGCTGCTCTTCTCAGAGCTGCTGGAACACACAGCAGTGCTGCTAGCCTGCTGCTGCTGCTCTTCTCAGAGCTGCTGGAACACACAGCAGTTCTGCTAGCCTGTTGCTGCAACGTGTCTCTTCTCAGAGCTGCTGGAACACACAGCAGTGCTGCTAGCTTGCTGCTGCAACGTGTCTCTTCTCAGAGCTGCTGGAACACACAGCAGTGTTGCTACCTTGCTGCTAGCCTGCTGCTGCAACGTGTCTCTTCTCAGAGCTGCTGGAACACACAGCAGTGCTGCTAGCCTGCTGCTGATGCTCTTCTCAGAGCTGCTGGAACACACAGCAGTGCTGCTAGCCTAACATCTGCATGTGCCATTCAGAAGGCCAAGACGTGTCTGCATCAGTTCATTCTCAACACTTTGAGATCAACTAATTATTAATATGTTGTATTAGCACTGATGACAGTGTAGCATCCTGTGGAGAGGCAGCACAGTGTGGAGCAGGGCTATTTGACCTCTGGAGAGGCAGCACAGCGTGGAGCAGGGCTATTTGACCTCTGGAGAGGCAGCACAGCGTGGAGCAGGGCTATTTGACCTCTGGAGAGGCAGCACAGCGTGGAGCAGGGCTATTTGACCTCTGGAGAGGCAGCACAGCGTGGAGCAGGGCTATTTGACCTTTGGAGAGGCAGCACAGTGTGGAGCAGGGCTATTTGACCTCTGGAGAGGCAGCCCAGTGTGGAGCAGGGCTATTTGACCTCTGGAGAGGCAGCACAGCGTGGAGCAGGGCTATTTGACCTCTGGAGAGGCAGCACAGTGTGGAGCAGGGCTATTTGACCTCTGGAGAGGCAGCACAGCGTGGAGCAGGGCTATTTGACCTCTGGAGAGGCAGCACAGCGTGGAGCAGGGCTATTTGACCTCTGGAGAGGCAGCACAGTGTGGAGCAGGGCTATTTTTTGACATCAACAGTGTTTGTCAGATGGCTCTGTCAGTTTTGCTCTGAGTTGATGCTTTCATGCATATGGCAGCATCTTTTAAAACCAACCAGCTCATGTATTATCTATGGGCTTAAAAGCCCATAGACATGAAGTACCACGTATCAGAGGAGTTCAGCTTGTGTAAACAAGGAGCAGCAAGTGGGGTACAGTGGGGCTCCCCTGACACAAGCAGCAGCAACATCTGGCCGTGGACAGGAAGGGGCTGCTACCTAGTAGGGAGGACATCCTGCAGGACACGAGTGGGACGGTGTCGGTGACATGATGTTAGCTGACAGGCAGGAAAACGGATTACTATTTCATGAAGTACCTGACAACATGCATCTGACCACTAACAAATCTACTCAGAAAACACATCCACAGTTGTCTACCTCTGCTATCTCACTGAAAAACTGGAATATTTCAGCGCAGTAAATGTTCTGGATTGGAACGTGTGAATGTTTTCTGTAAGCAATCACCACCTTTGGATGTTTTGACATCGGCTTGCATGTGAACATGGTGGATAGATATACACTCGCCAGACGATTTATTAGGTTCACCACCCTGTACCGAACATGGTGACCTAATCGACTTTGAGCGTGGTATGATCGTCGGTACCAGGTGCGCCAGATCCAGTATCTCAGAAACAACCGCCCTCCTGGGATTTTCATGCACTAAAGTGTCAAGGGTTTACAGAGAATGGTGTGACAAATAAAAAACATCCAGTCATCAGAAGTCCCTTGGGCGAAAACAGCTCGTTTTTGAGAGAAGGAGAACGGCAGTAATCGTGCTCACAACAAACAGACAAATAACAGCACTGTACAAACGTGGTGTGCAGAAAATCATCTCTGAACGCGCAACTTGTCGATCCTCGTCATGGACGGGCTGTTGCAGAGGACGACCACATCGGGTTCCATCCTATCAGCTCAGCACACCGGGTTCCATCCTATCAGCTCAGCTCACCGGGTTCCATCCTATCAGCTCAGCACACCGGGTTCCATCCTATCAGCTCACCGGGTTCCATCCTATCAGCACACCGGGTTCCATCCTATCAGCACACCGGGTTCCATCCTATCAGCTCAGCACACCGGGTTCCATCCTATCAGCACACCGGGTTCTATCCTATCAGCTCAGCTCACCGGGTTCCATCCTATCAGCACACTGGGTTCCATCCTATCAGCTCAGCACACCGGGTTCCATCCTATCAGCTCAGCACACCGGGTTCCATCCTATCATCTCACCGGGTTCCATCCTATCAGCACACCGGGTTCCATCCTATCAGCTCAGCACACCGGGTTCCATCCTATCAGCACACCGGGTTCTATCCTATCAGCTCAGCTCACTGGGTTCCATCCTATCAGCACACCGGGTTCCATCCTATCAGCTCACCGGGTTCCATCCTATCAGCTCACCGGGTTCCCTATCAGCACACCGGGTTCCATCCTATCAGCTCACCGGGTTCCCTATCAGCACACCGGGTTCCATCCTATCAGCTCAGCACACCGGGTTCCATCCTTTCAGCTCACTGGGTTCCATCCTATCAGCTCACCACACCGGGTTCCATCCTATCAGCTCACCGGGTTCCATCCTATCAGCTCACCGGGTTCCATCCTATCAGCACACCGGGTTCCATCCTATCAGCTCACCGGGTTCCATCCTATCAGCACACCGGGTTCCATCCTATCAGCTCACCACACCAGGTTCCATCCTTTCAGCTCACCGGGTTCCATCCTATCAGCTCAGCACACCGGGTTCCATCCTTTCAGCTCACCGGGTTCCATCCTATCAGCTCAGCACACCGGGTTCCATCCTATCAGCTCAGCACACCGGGTTCCATCCTATCAGCTCAGCACACCGGGTTCCATCCTATCAGCTCAGCACACCGGGTTCCATCCTATCAGCTCACTGGGTTCCATCCTATCAGCTCAGTACACCGGGTTCCATCCTATCAGCTCAGCACACCGGGTTCCATCCTATCAGCTCAGCACACCGGGTTCCATCCTATCAGCTCAGCTCACCAGGTTCCATCCTATCAGCTCAGCACACCGGGTTCCATCCTATCAGCTCAACGGGTTCCATCCTATCAGCACATCGGGTTCCATCCTATCAGCACAGCTCAACGGGTTCCATCCTATCAGCTCAGCACACCGGGTTCTATCCTATCAGCTCAGGACACCGGGTTCCATCCTATCAGCACACCGGGTTCCATCCTATCAGCACACCGGGTTCCATCCTATCAGCTCAGCTCACCGGGTTCCATCCTATCAGCACACCGGGTTCCATCCTATCAGCTCACTGGGTTCCATCCTATCAGCTCAGCTCACTGGGTTCCATCCTATCAGCTCAGCACACCGGGTTCCATCCTATCAGCTCAGCACACCGGGTTCCATCCTATCAGCTCAGTACACCGGGTTCCATCCTATCATCTCACCGGGTTCCATCCTATCAGCTCACCGGGTTCCATCCTATCAGCACACTGGGGTCCATCCTATCAGCTCAGGATGGAACCCGGTGTGCTATCAGCTCAGCACAAGAAGAAGCATCTCATGTGGGCACACGATCACTAACACTGGACAATGAGGAGTGGGAAGATATTGTCAGGAACATGACAGTTCAGTTTATTTGAGGGGCCTGTGCAGTGCCCAGACCTCAACCCAATAGAGTATCTTTGGGGTGAGATGGAATGAGCTGTTTGCAGCGTCAATGTAACACCGTCCAATCTGCAGCAACTACATGATGCCATCGCATCAGCACGGACCAACATCCCTGTGGAACATTTCTGACAGCTTGTAGAATGCCCCCAAGGGTTCAGGCTGTTCTGGAGGGAAATGGTCGGACGACCGGTACTACATTGGTGTACCAAATATATCATATTCTATTACTGAGTCTTTAGCCTAGCCGACGTCCAAGTCATCCAGGAGATCAGGTCTATTCAGAGATAAAGAGGAGGGGAACCTGTAACGATCGTCTGGAAGAGGGGACCAAGATGCAGCGTGGTAAGTGGTCATAATTATATTTAATGAAACACTTTAAAACAAACAAGAAAACGAAAGCCAACAGTTCTGCCAGGTGAACACACACAAGACAGAAAACAACTACCCACAAAACCCCAAAGGAAAACAGGCTGCCTAAGTATGACTCCCAATCAGCGAAAACGATGTACAGCTGTCCCTGATTGAGAGCCATACCAGGCCAAAACAAAGAAATACATAAACATAGAAAAAAGGACATAGAATGCCCACCCAAATCACACCCTGACCAAACCTAAAAAGAGACAAAAGAAAGGCTCTCTCAGGTCAGGGCGTGACAGAACCTCAGGTATAGAAATAGAGATCGGAGAGGAGGGGAACCTCAACTACAGAAATAGAGAGTGGAGAGGAGGGGAACCTCAGGTACAGAAATAGAGAGTGGAGAGGAGGGGAACCTCAGGTACAGAAATAGAGAGTGGAGAGGAGGGGAACCTCAGGTACAGAAATAGAGAGTGGAGAGGAGGGGAACCTCAGGTACAGAAATAGAGAGTGGAGAGGAGGGGAACCTCAGGTACAGAAATAGAGAGCGGAGAGGAGGGGAACCTCAGGTATAGAAATAGAGAGCGGAGAGGAGGGGAACCTCAGGTACAGAAATAGAGAGCGGAGAGGAGGGGAACCTCAGGTACAGAAATAGAGAGCGGAGAGGAGGGGAACCTCAGGTACAGAAATAGAGAGCGGAGAGGAGGGGAACCTCAGGTACAGAAATAGAGAGCGGAGAGGAGGGGAACCTCAGGTACAGAAATAGAGAGTGGAGAGGAGGGGAACCTCAACTACAGAAATAGAGAGTGGAGAGGAGGGGAACCTCAACTACAGAAATAGAGAGTGGAGAGGAGGGGAACCTCAACTACAGAAATAGAGAGTGGAGAGGAGGGGAACCTCAACTACAGAAATAGAGAGTGGAGAGGAGGGGAACATCAGGTACAGAAATAGAGAGTGGAGAGGAGGGGAACCTCAACTACAGAAATAGAGTGTGGAGAGGAGGGGAACCTCAGGTATAGAGGTTACCTAACCTGGGCTGCAGGCTAGGACCAGCACGTTCCTATTCCGGAACGTCTATTAGGTAGTTCCTGGTACATATTTAACAACTCATAACATACTTTTATCATGCTGGTAACACAAACAGAGAATAAGCTGATATTTGTTGTGTATAAGGAGGGCTGTCTGGGGGAGTATTTCATGAAATACCATGTAGCTTTAAACAGCACTGATCTGTGGTCTGTTATGGCTGTTATCAGCGTAATGCTGGGTGGCAGGTAGCCTAGTGGTTAGAGCGTTGGGCCAGTAACCGAAAGGTTGCTAGATCGAATCCCTGAGCTGACAAGGTAAAAATCTGTTATTCTGCCCCTGAACAAGGCAGTTAACCCATGAAATACCAGGCTGTCATTGTAAATAAGAATTTGTTTGTAACTGACTTGCCTAGTTAAATAAAAAAATGTAAACAAGTTAATAAAACAATCAATACCTGCACAAAGGTACATTTGGGGACAATTTGATAAGCTGATCAGTCTCCTTGGTTAGTTGGTGCATCATTAGATTTACTCTAAATGAATGTGTCTACATGGATTTCATGTTAACAGCAACAACCATCTTTCCTCAGATATCAAAACCTACTTCAAAAGATGTTCAGTTTAACTGGTGTTTCAGTTCTTTAACTGGTGTTGCAGTTCTTTAACTGGTGTTGCAGTTCTTTAACTGGTGTTTCAGTTCTTTAACTGGTGTTTCAGTTCTTTAACTGGTGTATCAGTTCTTTAACTGGTGTTTCAGTTCTTTAACTGGTGTTTCAGTTTAACTGGTGTTTCAGTTCTTTAACTGGTGTTTCAGTTTAACTGGTGTTGCAGTTCTTTAACTGGTGTTTCAGTTCTTTAACTGGTAATTTAGTTATTTAACTGGTGTTTCAGTTCTTTAACTGGTGTTTCAGTTTAACTGGTGTTTCAGTTCTTTAACTGGTGTTTCAGTCCTTTAACTGGTGTTTCAGTTCTTTAACTGGTGTTTCAGTTCTTTAACTGGTGTTTCAGTTTAACTGGTGTTTCAGTTTAACTGGTGTTGCAGTTCTTTAACTGGTGTTTCAGTTCTTTAACTGGTGTTTCAGTTCTTTAACTGGTGTTTCAATTCTTTAACTGGTGTTTCAGTTCTTTAACTGGTGTTTCAATTCTTTAACTGGTGTTTCAGTTCTTTAACTGGTGTTTCAGTTCTTTAACTGGTGTTTCAGTTTAACTGGTGTTTCAGTTCTTTAACTGGTGTTTCAGTTTAACTGGTGTTGCAGTTCTTTAACTGGTGTTTCAGTTCTTTAACTGGTGTTTCAGTCCTTTAACTGGTTTTTCAGTTCTTTAACTGGTGTTTCAGTTCTTTAACTGGTGTTTCAGTTCTTTAACTGGTGTTTCAGTTCTTTAACTGGTGTTTCAGTTTAACTGGTGTTTCAGTTCTTTAACTGGTGTTGCAGTTCTTTAACTGGTGTTTCAGTTCTTTAACTGGTGTTTCAGTTCTTTAACTGGTGTTTCAGTTATTTAACTGGTGTCTCAGTTCTTTAACTGGTGTTTCAGTTTAACTGGTGTTTCAGTTCTTTAACTGGTGTTTCAGTTAAAACTGCTGCCTGTCTGTCGGTGTGTTCGTCTGTTGGATGTTTTATTTACAACAACAAGGATAAATTACTTATTTTATTGATAGACAAACCAGAAATGATAGCTTGTGTTTATTTGTTGTGTTAGAAAAGTTATTTCCATGGTGTCAGAAACAGTGTGGATTTAGAGCCTGCCTGCTGAACAAGGCCCTGGCCTAATAACTGGCAGCTTCGTCAGTCACCAGCATGGAGAATGTTATTCATTATTCATGCTCATTAAATTCTGGGCTTCATATGAACAGCGACTGCCAGCTTGATGCCAAACTGTGTTGGTTTTGTGATGTTCCCACTTGAGACCCGGGGATTTAAATCCAGGACACCACTTCTGAATAACCAGCAGACAAACACACAATCATTCTGCTTCCAGTTTCATTTGATCACATTTTGACAAAATACACCTCTATTCTTTCCTTGAATAGGATTTGGAATTAATAAAACTGGCAGTGAGTTTCGTCTCCGTGTGAAACGGATTTAGTGGAAATGGATCTGCTGTAAATGTGTCATTCACATTTCTCTGTAATTCCTCCATACACCGTAGCTCATTGGTTGTTTTTGCTAGAAAACGGCACTTGTCAACATACCCACTTTGGGAAATACATCTCTGCGCCAATGTGCTAACATCCACCAGGTATTGCATCATATCCTATTCAACCCTCTCCTTCACACACATATATACTACAGCACTTAAATGGGCATCAGACCTGCCAGATTCTATGTAGAAATTTGGAAAACTAACCAAACTGAATCTCCCTTCACTTTAGCTACAGCAGATCAGTCCTTTGTTAGAGGAACACTTGGAAAACAAACCAAACTGAATCTGCCTTCACTTTAGCTAGAACAGATCAGGCTTGCCTAGATAAACAAAGGTTAAATCAAATAAATAAATAATTCCTCCTTTGTTAGAGGAACACTTGGACTGTCATGCACCAGACGTGTTATTACTCTGTGATGTCAGTACTAGTCCTAAATGCTACATTTGACATTATTCCCAATACATTTGAACATCTACAAGGGTTTAGATGTAGATTTGAGATGACTGTGACAAGTGGGACCTGGAATACATATGAAAACACTATAAAATACAAAGCCATGTCCAATGTTTTTACCAGTGCAGACGCATTTTAATAAAGACCTCTTAGATTCCTCATCCATTTAACGGCCTGGTGAAAAGTGGTTCTGATGGACTGGAAGCTATTGCTTATCAGGACACAAAGCACGAGCAGCTAGGAGTCTCCAGCCTATTACTACTTGTCTCTCTGATCCAGAATCCTGTATAAAAATTAGCCGTGTCTTCCAGGGGCTGCAGAGAAGGAGGTTTATTACTTTCCCATATGTCCCTGTGGCTGGACAGAATAAACTATACTATGAAACAAAGATACATTATATAGAATGATAGCAAATAGTAAAAAAACTCTGGAACACCTTAAATGAATTTTTGGGTAAGAAGGCAAACTCAGCTCTATCATTCATTGAATCCTATGGCTCATTCATCACAAAACCAACTGATATTTGCCAATTACTTTAATATTTTTTTTTTATTGGCAAGATTAGCAAACTTAGGCAATGACATACCAGCAACAAACACTGACACTACACATCCAAGTTTAACTGATCAAATTAAGAAAGACAAGCCATTGTAATTTTGAATTATGTAAAGTGAGTGTGGAAAGGGTGAAATAATTATTGTTGTCTGTCAACAACGAAAACTTGGATGGAAACAACGAAAACTTGGAAAACTTGGATGGAAAATTACTGAGAATAATAGCGGACGATATTGCCACTCCTATTTGCCATATCTTAAATTTAAGCCTACTAGAAAGTGTGGGCTCTCAGGCCTGGAGGGAAGTAAAAGTCATTCCGCTACCTAAGAATAGTAAAGCACCCTTTACTGGCTCAAATATCCCAACCAATCAACCTGTCACTAACCGTTACTTTGACCAGATGCAATGCTATTTTACAGTAAGCAAATTGACAACAGACTTTCAAACTGCTTATAGGGAAGGACATTTAACAATGAATAAAACCAAAAAGCCATTGCCAGCTAGCTAACATAGCATCCCTCTTTTTGGGCCAGGTGTTTGAGTAGGCTATACTAGATAGCTGCATTCGCTAGCTAGCTTGGCACCCTGTATTATGGGCATATTCAACAGCGTTTAAGAAATATATGATCTTCAACAGAGCTATCTTGTGATCAAGCCATCAATGTTTTGTGATTATTGGTGTCTTTAAAAATATTGGCAAACGGGTTTGAAATTAGCATGTTTGACATTTCAGTGGAAATACTACTACTATCATCTTTTTGATAATCAGTTTAGCAAAAAAATATATCCTGTATTATCGGCAGTTATTGGCGACCTTACTATTTTGTTCAATTACAAGATATATCCATTTCATTTTGTTCAAAAAAGAGACACCAACCTCATATCCGAAGTGTTTACTAGATAGTTCACCAGTTGGCTAGCCTTCTGGTAAAAAAAATGACTTGCCTGAAATTCGTTAGCAATATTTCAGAGGTAAAAAGTTGGATATTAAATGATGTGTGGTCTGTTGCGCAGTCGAATTTTACAATATACAGCGTGTCCCACAACATGTGGATATATATTACTTTGTTGAAAACTTAACTTACATAAACTGCAATTAAAATCGGTAGTTAGCTAGCTAGAAGGGTATTTTTAGTCGCAAAACGTACCCGTTATTTTCCAGTCCATTTAAATGTTGAGCTCAAGGTGATTTAATCCTCCAACTGCTAGAGAGTGTTCAGAGTTAGGGGGGTGTCTGATGTTGAGGGGGGAAAATTAGCTAAGTGAAAATGAAAGTTTAAAAAAATACAACATTCTCAACCTCTTGCTCTCTCTCTCTCTCCTTAACTTTGGAAGAATTTAATTTGTTCAAAATGTTTAACTATTGTCGTTCTTTCTCTTTGAGTCTACTCACCACATTGTGAGTATCTCATTGTGAGTATCTCTGATACTTTGATTGGGTGGACAACATGTCAGTTCATGCTGCAAGAGCTCTGATAGGTTGGAGGACTTCCTCTGAAAGTTGTCATAATTAGTGTGTAAGTCTATGGAAGGGGGTGAGAACCATGAGCCTCCTAGGTTTTGTATTGAAGTCAATGTACACAGAGGAGGACAGAAGCTAGCTGTCCTCCGGCTACACCATGGTGCTACCCTACAGAGTGCTGTTGAGGCTACTGTAGACCTTAATTCCAAAACTGTCTGTTTTAAACAATAACATGGTGACGTGAATTTATGTAGTATAGTTTAATCTAACTTTTTTTAAATCTAGGATGGTCCTCCCCTTCCTCCTCTGAGGATCCTCCACTGTGTAGTGGAAAGACTTCTACAATCTGATCCTGGTCACTCCTTCATATACTCCTAATGTAGTGGAAAGACTTCCACAGTCTGATCCTGGTCACTCCTTCATATACTTCTAATGTAGTGGAAATACTTCCACAGTCTGATCCTGGTCACTCCTTCACATACTCCTAATGTAGTGGAACAACTTCCACAGTCTGATCCTGGTCACTCCTTCACATACTCCTAATGTAGAGGAAAGACTTCCACAGTCTGATCCTGGTCACTCCTTCACATACTCCTAATGTAGTGGAAAGACTTCCGCAGTCCGCTGCGCTCGCTGCTGATCCAGAACAGGCCCTGACCTTTCCTTCTCTCCTCCCTCATCCCTCGCTCCTCTCCTCCCTCATCCCTCGCTCCTCTCCTCCCTCCACAACAGTCTGCCTTTCAGACTGAAAACCCAGTTGGCTGATCATTCTCATGGTGGGTTATGTTTTTATAGCAGACACTTCAATGGTGGTTCTGTTGAAAAGTGTCAGTAACAAGAGGTCTAAGTAAACAGACGGCCACTGGAGTCCCTTCATTCATCATGGCTAAGAGACAGACAAAATGTGTCCCAAATCGCCCCCTTATTCCCTATGTAGTACACTACTGTGCACTATGGGACCTGGTCAGAAATAGTGCACTAAATAGGGAATAGGGGACCGTTTGGGCTGTATTCAGAAATCATGGCCCTCTGACAGAGACAGAGATGTTCTACATAGTCTGTTGCCTCCTGACACAGACCTGACTTCAACTCATCTGGAATCCCCGTCCTCTGCAGCCGGGCCGGCCGGCCACACTGCCAGAACACACACACACACACACAAACACACACATCACATGTGTATACTTACTACATACTACATCTTATCATTACCATCTGTCAACGTTTAAGACAGGAGGACCATACAGCAGAGATATTGAAAGGCCCCGCTTCATGTTACCTAACTCACACTTTACAATGTCAACCTGATCCTTAACCAGCCCAAGGAGAAATATCAACCTGATCCCTAAACATCCCAAGGGGAAATGTCAACCTGATCACTAAACATCCCAAGGAGAAACGTCAACCTGATCACTAAACATCCCAAGGAGAAACGTCAACCTGATCCCTAAACATCCCAAGGAGAAACGTCAACCTGATCACTAAACATCCCAAGGAGAAATATCAACCTGATCCCTAAACATCCCAAGGAGAAATGTCAACCTGATCACTAAACATCCCAAGGAGAAACGTCAACCTGATCACTAACCAGCCCAAGGAGAAATGTCAACCTGATCCCTAAACATCCCAAGGAGAAATGTCAACCTGATCCCTAAACATCCCAAGGAGAAATGTCAACCTGATCCCTAAACATCCCAAGGAGAAATGTCAACCTGATCTCTAAACATCCCAAGGAGAAATGTCAACCTGATCCCTAAACATCCCAAGGAGGTGATTCTTATTTTCAATGTTCTCTTTGGTATGATTCTAGAACAATTTTACTGTTGTTTCTGTTCTTAGCCTGTGTTTTGCTAGTGTAGATCATAGCTAATCATAATGAAGGACTAGCCTGTGTTTGGCTAGTGTAGATCATAGCTAATCATAATGAAGGACTAGCCTGTGTTTGGCTAGAGTAGATCATTGCTAATCATAACGAAGGACTAGCCTGTGTTTGGCTAGCGTAGATCATAGCTAATCATAATGAAGGACTAGCCTGTGTTTGGCTAGCGTAGATCATAGCTAATCACAATGAAGGACTAGCCTGTGTTTGGCTAGCGTAGATCATAGCTAATCATAATGAAGGACTAGCCTGTGTTTGGCTAGTGTAGATCATAGCTAATCATAATGAAGGACTAGCCTGTGTTTGGCTAGTGTAGATCATAGCTAATCACAATGAAGGACTAGCCTGTGTTTGGCTAGTGTAGATCATTGCTAATCATAATGAAGGACTAGCCTGTAGTTGGCTAGTGTAGATCATAGCTAATCATAACGAAGGACTAGCCTGTGTTTGGCTAGTGTAGATCATAGCTAATCATAATGAAGGACTAGTCTGGGTGGGCGCTAAAACTGGTCTGAACTCAGTGAACTGGGACTGTTTCCCAACAAACAGAAAGACTGTGTGTTCTGCAGAATAAGATAAGGTTGATGCAAACACACATTCATTTAACAAAATTCCCTTC
Organism: Salmo trutta; assembly: GCF_901001165.1. Lineage (NCBI taxonomy): Eukaryota > Metazoa > Chordata > Actinopteri > Salmoniformes > Salmonidae > Salmo > Salmo trutta. The sequence continues at coordinate 2,746,972 of NW_021823115.1, read as the reverse complement.
ATTCCCCTCAAAGCATCTGCTAGCTCAGATCAAAAGCTTAACCTTGTGACCGTAGAAAATGATCTGACTGAGTTTGGTTTCATAAAGCAACGTTGAATGGAGTGGAAGTTGAGTCCAGAGACTCTGGAGGGCACATGGCTTACTAGTGAGAGAACTAAAGCCACATGTTGGGAGATTGAAGGGAACAAGTTATCACTTTTAAAACAACAGCAGACAAATAACTCTCCAGTCACAGGGTTTAATACTAACTGTGTTAAACCTGACTGCTGCCAACTCACATTACTGAATACAAACACTGTGTTAAACCTGACTGCTACCAACTCACATTACTGAATACAAACACTGTGTTAAACCTGACTGCTGCCAACTCACATTACTGAATACAAACACTAACTGTGTTAAACCTGACTGCTACCAACTCACATTACTGAATACAAACACTAACTGTGTTAAACGTGACTGCTGCCAACTCACATTACTGAATACAAACACTGTGTTAAACCTGACTGCTGCCAACTCACATTACTGAATACAAACACTGTGTTAAACCTGACTGCTGCCAACTCACATTACTGAATACAAACACTGTGTTAAACCTGACTGCTACCAACTCACATTACTGAATACAAACACTGTTAAACCTGACTGCTACCAACTCACATTACTGAATACAAACACTAACTGTGTTAAACCTGACTGCTGCCAACTCACATTACTGAATACAAACACTGTTAAACCTGACTGCTGCCAACTCACATTACTGAAGTAGAATGAATATGAGATATGACACAACATACTGAGAGTATAGTGGAAGATAGAGTATAAAAGACATCAGTCTACAGCTTCCCCAAACCCTACCAAATACTGTCTATATTACTCACCTATATTGATTCATGGTCTGATTCTAGGCTGATCAGTCTGCAGCTTCCCCAAACCCTACCAAATACTGTATATTTTACTCACCTATATTTCGAACTCAAAGTCTGTTATAAACCTGTTGTGGTTAAAAGGCAGAGCCGTATGAACAGTGACATGGTAAGAAGGGAGATCTGAACGATGTCATGGTGTTTCAGAAGGTAGATCTGTTCTGAACGGTGTCATGGTGTTTCAGAATGTAGATCTGTTCTGAACGGTGTCATGGTGTTTCAGAAGGTAGATCTGTTCTGAACGGTGTCATGGTGTTTCAGAAGGTAGATCTGTTCTGAACGGTATTTCAGAAGGTAGATCTGTTCTGAACGGTATTTCAGAAGGTAGATCTGTTCTGAATGGTGTTTCAGAAGGTAGATCTGTTCTGAACGGTGTTTCAGAAGGTAGATCTGTTCTGGACGGTGTTTCAGAAGGTAGATCTGTTCTGAACGGTGTCATGGTGTTTCAGAAGGTAGATCTGTTCTGGACGGTGTTTCAGAAGGTAGATCTGTTCTGGACGGTGTTTCAGAAGGTAGATCTGTTCTGAATGGTGTCATAGTGTTTCAGAAGGTAGATCTGTTCTGAATGGTGTCATGGTGTTTCAGAAGGTAGATCTGTTCTGAACGGTGTCATGGTGTTTCAGAAGGTAGATCTACGGTGTCGTGGTGGTTCAGAAGGTAGATCTGTTCTGAACGGTGTTTCAGAAGGTAGATCTGTTCTGGACGGTGTTTCAGAAGGTAGATCTGTTCTGAACGGTGTTTCAGAAGGTAGATCTGTTCTGAATGGTGTCATGGTGTTTCAGAAGGTAGATCTATTCTGAACGGTGTCGTGGTGTTTCGCCCGACAGGATGCTCTCACTTGTGCATCTGTAAAAGTTTCTGAGGGTCTTAGGGGCCAAGACTAATTTTTTCAGCCTCCTGAAGTTGAAGATGCGCTGTTGCGCCTTCTTCGCCACACTGTCTGTGTGGGTCGACCATTTCAGATTGTCAGTGATGTGTACACCGAGGAACTTGAAGCTAGCCACCTTGTCCAATGCAGTCCCGTCGATGTGGATAGGGGTGAATTCATCTCCCTCCCAGAGCCTCAGATGAATCAAACACAGATGAATCCTCAGATCAGTCAAACACAGATGAATCCTCAGATTGATCAAACACAGATGAATCCTCAGATGAATCAAACACAGATGAATCCTCAGATTGATCAAACACAGATGAATCCTCAGATCAGTCAAACACAGATGAATCCTCAGATTGATCAAACACAGATGAATCCTCAGATGAATCAAACACAGATGAATCCTCAGATCAGTCAAACACAGATGAATCCTCAGATTGATCAAACACAGATGAATCCTCAGATTAATCAAACACAGATGAATGCTCAGAATGATCAAACACAGATGAATCCTCAGATGAATCAAACACGGATGAATCCTCAGAAGAATCAAGCACAGATGAATCCTCAGATTGATCAAACACAGATGAATCCTCAGATTGATCAAACACAGATCAATCCTCAGATCAATCAAACACAGATTAATCTCCTAATTAATTGTTAGAAGACATTAAGGGATGTCTAAATGGTCCATCGTAGCTTGGAGGGATATTAAACGATTATCCGTGCTAGTCCATCACTAAACACACTCTCTGAAATCTGAACAGTCTGTATTTCCTGGATGTGTTTCTCTCATAGACCATACTCCTGTCACATTGGTACATTTGGATGTCTTTGTTTTGCAGGACATGCTTCTGAAGATTGAAAACAGGTCTTTGTTTTACAGGACACAGTGCTGAAGATGAAAAACAGGTATTTGTTTTACAGGACACACTGCTGAAGATTGAAATGGTCTTTGTTTTACAGGACACACTGCTGAATATTGAAAACAGGTCTTTGTTTTACAGGACACACTGCTGAAGATTGAAATGGTCTTTGTTTTACAGGACACACTGCTGAAGATTGAAAAGGGTCTTTGTTTTACAGGACACTACTGAAGATTGAAATGGTCTTTGTTTTACAGGACAAGATACTGAAGATGGAAAACAGGTCTTTGTTTTACAGGACACACTGCTGAAGATTGAAATGATCTTTGTTTTACAGGACACATTGCTAAAGATTAAAATGGTCTTTGTTTTACAGGACACACTACTGAAGATTGAAATGGTCTTTCTTTTACAGGACACACTGCTGACGATTGAAACAGATGATTGTTGGTTACAGAGGATTTATATTTGTACTAGTCTTACCAGAAAACTAACTTTCATAACATGGCCCTTCAAGATCAGACCATGCAGACTAAGCAGCCATCAACATAATACTGATGCCTTCACAATATGGACGCCTTCACAACCCCTCAGAGGACAATGTGGTGCTGAGGAAGGTCTCAGTCACTATACTACTGAACCCCCTTTCAGAACCCCTCAGAGACAGTGTGATGATGAGGAAGGTCTCAGTCACTATACTACTGAAGCCTTCAGAACCCCTCAGAGACAGTGTGGTGCTGAGGAAGGTCCCAGACACTATACTACTGAAGCCTTCAGAACCCCTCAGAGACAGTGTGGTGCTGAGGAAGGTCCCAGTCACTATACTACTGAAGCCTTCAGAACCCCTCAGAGACAGTGTGGTGCTGAAGAAGGTCCCAGTCACTATACTACTGAAGCCTTCAGAACCCATCAGAGACAGTGTGGTGCTGAGGAAGGTCCCAGTCACTATACTACTGAAGCCTTCTGAACCCCTCAGAGACAGTGTGGTGCTGAGGAAGGTCCCAGTCACTATACTACTGAACCCCCCATCAGAACCCCTCAGAGACAGTGTGGTGCTGAGGAAGGTCTCAGTCACTATACTACTGAACCCCCCTTCAGAACCCCTCAGAGACAGTGTGGTGCTGAGGAAGGTCCCAGTCACTATACTACTGAACCCCCCTTCAGAACCCCTCAGAGACAGTGTGGTGCTGAGGAAGGTCCCAGACACTATACTACTGAACCCCCCTTCAGAACCCCTCAGAGACAGTGTGGTGCTGAGGAAGGTCCCAGTCACTATACTACTGAACCCCCCTTCAGAACCCCTCAGAGACAGTGTGGTGCTGAGGAAGGTCCCAGTCACTATACTACTGAAGCCTTCAGAACCCCTCAGAGACAGTGTGGTGCTGAGGAAGGTCCCAGTCACTATACTACTGAAGCCCCCTTCAGAACCCCTCAATGACAGTGTGGTGCTGAGGAAGGTCCCAGTCACTATACTACTGAAGCCTTCAGAACCCCTCAGAGACAGTGTGGTGCTGAGGAAGGTCTCAGTCACTATACTACTGAAGCCCCCTTCAGAACCCCTCAGAGACAGTGTGGTGCTGAGGAAGGTCTCAGTCACTATACTACTGAAGCCTTCAGAACCCCTCAGAGACAGTGTGGTGCTGAGGAAGGTCCCAGTCACTATACTACTGAACCCCCCTTCAGAACCCCTCAGAGACAGTGTGGTGCTGAGGAAGGTCCCAGTCACTATACTACTGAAGCCTTCAGAACCCCTCAGAGACAGTGTGGTGCTGAAGAAGGTCCCAGTCACTATACTACTGAAGCCTTCAGAACCCATCAGAGACAGTGTGGTGCTGAGGAAGGTCCCAGTCACTATACTACTGAAGCCTTCTGAACCCCTCAGAGACAGTGTGGTGCTGAGGAAGGTCCCAGTCACTATACTACTGAACCCCCCATCAGAACCCCTCAGAGACAGTGTGGTGCTGAGGAAGGTCTCAGTCACTATACTACTGAACCCCCCTTCAGAACCCCTCAGAGACAGTGTGGTGCTGAGGAAGGTCCCAGTCACTATACTACTGAACCCCCCTTCAGAACCCCTCAGAGACAGTGTGGTGCTGAGGAAGGTCCCAGACACTATACTACTGAACCCCCCTTCAGAATCCCTCAGAGACAGTGTGGTGCTGAGGAAGGTCCCAGTCACTATACTACTGAACCCCCCTTCAGAACCCCTCAGAGACAGTGTGGTGCTGAGGAAGGTCCCAGTCACTATACTACTGAAGCCTTCAGAACCCCTCAGAGACAGTGTGGTGCTGAGGAAGGTCCCAGTCACTATACTACTGAAGCCCCCTTCAGAACCCCTCAGAGACAGTGTGGTGCTGAGGAAGGTCCCAGTCACTATACTACTGAAGCCTTCAGAACCCCTCAGAGACAGTGTGGTGCTGAGGAAGGTCTCAGTCACTATACTACTGAAGCCCCCTTCAGAACCCCTCAGAGACAGTGTGGTGCTGAGGAAGGTCTCAGTCACTATACTACTGAAGCCTTCAGAACCCCTCAGAGACAGTGTGGTGCTGAGGAAGGTCCCAGTCACTATACTACTGAACCCCCCTTCAGAACCCCTCAGAGACAGTGTGGTGCTGAGGAAGGTCCCAGTCACTATACTACTGAAGCCTTCAGAACCCCTCAGAGACAGTGTGGTGCTGAGGAAGCTCTCAGTCACTATACTACTGAAGCCCCCTTCAGAACCGCTCAGAGACAGTGTGGTGCTGAGGAAGGTCCCAGTCACTATACTACTGAAGCCCCCTTCAGAACCCCTCAGAGACAGTGTGGTGCTGAGGAAGGTCCCAGTCACTATACTACTGAAGCCTTCAGAACCCCTCAGAGACAGTGTGGTGCTGAGGAAGGTCCCAGTCACTATACTACTGAACCCCCCTTCAGAACCCCTCAGAGACAGTGTGGTGCTGAGGAAGGTCCCAGACACTATACTACTGAACCCCCCTTCAGAACCCCTCAGAGACAGTGTGGTGCTCAGGAAGGTCCCAGTCACTATACTACTGAACCCCCCTTCAGAACCCCTCAGAGACAGTGTGGTGCTGAGGAAGGTCCCAGTCACTATACTACTGAAGCCTTCAGAACCCCTCAGAGACAGTGTGGTGCTGAGGAAGGTCTCAGTCACTATACTACTGAAGCCCCCTTCAGAACCCCTCAGAGACAGTGTGGTGCTGAGGAAGGTCTCAGTCACTATACTACTGAAGCCTTCAGAACCCCTCAGAGACAGTGTGGTGCTGAGGAAGGTCCCAGTCACTATACTACTGAACCCCCCTTCAGAACCCCTCAGAGACAGTGTGGTGCTGAGGAAGGTCCCAGTCACTATACTACTGAAGCCTTCAGAACCCCTCAGAGACAGTGTGGTGCTGAGGAAGCTCTCAGTCACTATACTACTGAAGCCTTCAGAACCCCTCAGAGACAGTGTGGTGCTGAGGAAGGTCCCAGTCACTATACTACTGAAGCCCCCTTCAGAACCCCTCAGAGACAGTGTGGTGCTGATATCATTGATATCTTTATTAATGAGGGTTCACAGCAGTGGGATAAGACTGTAGAAGCTGTGGACATCAGCCACAGCACATTAGGGTTTTTTAAAACGTGTTTCTAATTCTCTCCTGACCTCTAGGTTATCTAGTTTACATCCCAAATGGCACCCTATTATCTAGTGCGCTCCTTTTGACCCAGGTCCGTAGCACTCTGGTCCAAAAAGAAGTGCGCTACGTAGGGAATCGGAAGCCATTTGTGACCCAAGCCCTAGTCTCCATCTTGCCATCAGTATGCATCAGTGAGTGAGTGTATTAACTGTGATAACAGTATGATAAGATCTGCCACTGTGGAATGATGTGTCCTTGTAAATACACCAGTCAGCTGATCTCCATTGTTCTGATTGGAGCTACACAGACTGTGTTGCTTTATGAGCCGTATTAAAACCCATTCAGATGGAGGCAATAAAATTACAATCTGCATCCCAAAATGGAACCTTTTTCCCTATATAGTGCACTATGCCTTATGGGTTCCAGGTCACAAATTAGTGCACTATATAGGGAATAGGGTGCCGTTTGGGATGCGTAAATGTCATTACTGATAAAAAACACCTTACTGCTCACTGAGGCAAGATAATCACCTGGACGTTGGATAATAATCCAATAATATAGTAATGTTGGAGCTCCACCAGCCGAGCTAGATTAATATATTAATATGCAGTAGGAAATAACAATAGACAGACCCAGCTGCATTGGATTTTAATGTGATGTGAATTAAATATATTGACTAGGCGTGACAAAGCAATACAAAAGGATGGATGTGTTTCTTCATGACATTACAGAACTAAATATGGATCCAAGTGGCCCCCCCGTGATGTTTCTGAGACTAGTTCTCCAGTTCAATCCAGTGTTGCCTAAAACCGTCGACATTATAAAGACCTGTAGCCACCGACGTCCTCTTCCTTAATCAGGTCTCACCACTGCTGTCAGAGGAGAGCACCGGAAAACCAGGCTTGACAACAACTAATGGCATCTGTATTTATTTATTTATTTATTAATTAATTTATTGATTTTATTTATTTATTTATTTATTTATTTTGCTCCTTTTGCACCCCATTATTTATATTTCTACTTGGCACTTTCTTCCACTGCAAATCTACCATTCCAGTGTTTTACTTGCAATATTGTATTTACTTCGCCACCATGGCCTTTTTTTGCCTTTACCTCCCTTATCTCACCTCATTTGCTCACATTGTATATAGACTTATTTTTCTACTGTATTATTGACTGTATGTTTGTTTTACTCCATGTGTAACTCTGTTGTTGTTGTATGTTGTCGAACTGCTTTGCTTTATCTTGGCCAGGTCGCAGTTGTAAATGAGAACTTGTTCTCAACTTGCCTACCTGGTTAAATAAAGGACTTGTTCTCAACTAGACCACCTGGTTAAATAAAAATGAAACGAAATGACCAGGTCTCTATGAAGTCTTTATGTTTAGTTCTAGTCTCTATGAAGTCTTTATGTTTAGTTCTAGTCTCTATGAAGTCTTTATGTTTAGTTCTAACCAGGTCTCTATGAAGTCTTTATGTTTAGTTCTAGTCTCTATGAAGTCTTTATGTTTAGTTCTAGTCTCTATTGAAATCTTTATGTTTAGTTCTAAACAGGTCTCTATGAAGTCTTTATGTTTAGTTCTAACTAGGTCTCTATGAAGTCTTTATGTTTAGTTCTAACCAGGTCTCTATGAAGTCTTTATGTTTAGTTCTAACCAGGTCTCTATGAAGTCTTTATGTTTAGTTCTAACCAGGTCTCTATTGAAGTCTTTATGTTTAGTTCTAACCAGGTCTCTATGAAGTCTTTATGTTTAGTTCTAACCAGGTCTCTATGAAGTCTTTATGTTTAGTTCTAACTAGGTCTCTATGAAGTCTTTATGTTTAGTTCTAGTCTCTATGAAGTCTTTATGTTTAGTTCTAACCAGGTCTCTATTGAAGTCTTTATGTTTAGTTCTAACCAGGTCTCTATGAAGTCTTTATGTTTAGTTCTAACCAGGTCTCTATGAAGTCTTTATGTTTAGTTCTAACTAGGTCTCTATGAAGTCTTTATGTTTAGTTCTAGTCTCTATGAAGTCTTTATGTTTAGTTCTAACCAGGTCTCTATTGAAGTCTTTATGTTTAGTTCTAACCAGGTCTCTATGAAGTCTTTATGTTTAGTTCTAACCAGGTCTCTATGAAGTCTTTATGTTTAGTTCTAACCAGGTCTCTATGAAGTCTTTATGTTTAGTTCTAGTCTCTATGAAGTCTTTATGTTTAGTTCTAGTCTCTATGAAGTCTTTATGTTTAGTTCTTACCAGGTCTCTATGAAGTCTTTATGTTTAGTTCTAACCAGGTCTCTATGAAGTCTTTATGTTTAGTTCTAGTCTCTATGAAGTCTTTATGTTTAGTTCTAACCAGGTCTCTATTGAAGTCTTTATGTTTAGTTCTAACCAGGTCTCTATGAAGTCTTTATGTTTAGTTCTAACCAGGTCTCTATGAAGTCTTTATGTTTAGTTCTAGTCTCTATGAAGTCTTTATGTTTAGTTCTAACCAGGTCTCTATGAAGTCTTTATGTTTAGTTCTAGTCTCTATGAAGTCTTTATGTTTAGTTCTAACCAGGTTTCTATGAAGTCTTTATGTTTAGTTCTAACTAGGTCTCTATGAAGTCTTTATGTTTAGTTCTAGTCTCTATGAAGTCTTTATGTTTAGTTCTAGTCTCTATGAAGTCTTTATGTTTAGTTCTAGTCTCTATGAAGTCTTTATGTTTAGTTCTAACCAGGTCTCTATGAAGTCTTTATGTTTAGTTCTAGTCTCTATGAAGTCTTTATGTTTAGTTCTAACCAGGTTTCTATGAAGTCTTTATGTTTAGTTCTAACCAGGTCTCTATGAAGTCTTTATGTTTAGTTCTAGTCTCTATGAAGTCTTTATGTTTAGTTCTAGTCTCTATGAAGTCTTTATGTTTAGTTCTAGTCTCTATGAAGTCTTTATGTTTAGTTCTTACCAGGTCTCTATGAAGTCTTTATGTTTAGTTCTAACCAGGTCTCTATGAAGTCTTTATGTTTAGTTCTAACCAGGTCTCTATGAAGTCTTTATGTTTAGTTCTAACCAGGTCTCTATGAAGTCTTTATGTTTAGTTCTAGTCTCTATGAAGTCTTTATGTTTAGTTCTAGTCTCTATTGAAATCTTTATGTTTAGTTCTAAACAGGTCTCTATGAAGTCTTTATGTTTAGTTCTAACCAGGTCTCTATGAAGTCTTTATGTTTAGTTCTAACCAGGTCTCTATGAAGTCTTTATGTTTAGTTCTAACTAGGTCTCTATGAAGTCTTTATGTTTAGTTCTAGTCTCTATGAAGTCTTTATGTTTAGTTCTAACCAGGTCTCTATTGAAGTCTTTATGTTTAGTTCTAACCAGGTCTCTATGAAGTCTTTATGTTTAGTTCTAACCAGGTCTCTATGAAGTCTTTATGTTTAGTTCTAGTCTCTATGAAGTCTTTATGTTTAGTTCTAACCAGGTCTCTATGAAGTCTTTATGTTTAGTTCTAGTCTCTATGAAGTCTTTATGTTTAGTTCTAACCAGGTTTCTATGAAGTCTTTATGTTTAGTTCTAACTAGGTCTCTATGAAGTCTTTATGTTTAGTTCTAGTCTCTATGAAGTCTTTATGTTTAGTTCTAGTCTCTATGAAGTCTTTATGTTTAGTTCTAGTCTCTATGAAGTCTTTATGTTTAGTTCTAACCAGGTCTCTATGAAGTCTTTATGTTTAGTTCTAGTCTCTATGAAGTCTTTATGTTTAGTTCTAACCAGGTTTCTATGAAGTCTTTATGTTTAGTTCTAACCAGGTCTCTATGAAGTCTTTATGTTTAGTTCTAGTCTCTATGAAGTCTTTATGTTTAGTTCTAGTCTCTATGAAGTCTTTATGTTTAGTTCTAGTCTCTATGAAGTCTTTATGTTTAGTTCTTACCAGGTCTCTATGAAGTCTTTATGTTTAGTTCTAACCAGGTCTCTATGAAGTCTATGTTTAGTTCTAACCAGGTCTCTATGAAGTCATTATGTTTAGTTCTAACCAGGTCTCTATGAAGTCTTTATGTTTAGTTCCAGTCTCTATGAAGTCTTTATGTTTAGTTCTTACCAGGTCTCTATGAAGTCTTTATGTTAAGTTCTAACCAGGTCTCTATGAAGTCTTTATGTTTAGTTCTAGTCTCTATGAAGTCTTTATGTTTAGTTCTTACCAGGTCTCTATGAAGTCTTTATGTTTAGTTCTTACCAGGTCTCTATGAAGTCTTTATGTTTAGTTCTTACCAGGTCTCTATGAAGTCTTTATGTTAAGTTCTAACCAGGTCTCTATGAAGTCTTTATATTTAGTTCTAGTCTCTATGAAGTCTTTATGTTTAGTTCTAGTCTCTATGAAGTCTTTATGTTTAGTTCTAACCAGGTCTCTATGAAGTCTTTATGTTTAGTTCTAACCAGGTCTCTATGAAGTCTTTATGTTTAGTTCTAACCAGGTCTCTATGAAGTCTTTATGTTTAGTTCTAACCAGGTCTCTATGAAGTCTTTATGTTTAGTTCTAACCAGGTCTCTATGAAGTCTTTATGTTTAGTTCTAACCAGGTCTCTATGAAGTCTTTATGTTTAGTTCTAGTCTCTATGAAGTCTTTATGTTTAGTTCTAAACAGGTCTCTATTGAAGTCTTTATGTTTAGTTCTAACCAGGTCTCTATGAAGTCTTTATGTTTAGTTCTAACCAGGTCTCTATGAAGTCTTTATGTTTAGTTCTAGTCTCTATGAAGTCTTTATGTTTAGTTCTAACCAGGTCTCTATGAAGTCTTTATGTTTAGTTCTAACTAGGTCTCTGAAGTCTTTATGTTTAGTTCTAAACCTGAGCAATGGTGAAACTATGGTAACCAATAATGTGTTTGAGTTCAATAGAAAGTATGTCTGATGGTGGGAGACAAAGCTGAGGATCAACATTAGACAGGCTGAACAATGGACCTCAGCAGGCGGAGGGCCAAAACCTTCACTCTCCTCCGCACTCTGCAGCGCACCGCACTGAGCCGGGCTGAGCCACGCTGCCATCCCTCCATCCCTCCCTCCCTCACTCTATCCCTGCTGCTGTGTGGGACTGGAAACACACGCTGTTCCCAAAATTAACCAAACACCTCGCTACCCATTTTTAATGCATAATACAATTACTGCCCTTCATACAAACATCCACAACAAAATGTATGTCATTGTTCCCACATTCCAATCTCATTCTGAGCCATGCAACGTGAGGACCTACATATATCCATTCTCACTGAGCTAATTAACCAGGAAGGATAAACCTGAATGTGCTTTTCAGGCATTTCTCTGCCTGTTCTCCTTCTATTCTCCGGCCTGATGAGAGCAGAGGAGGAAAGGTAGAAACACTGACGATGGGAGAATTGAGGAGACTAATGGTGAGCTGGATTCCCAGTAGGACATGAAGAGACTAATGGTGAGCTGGATTCCCAGTAGGACATGAAGAGGCTTATGGTGAGTGGGATTCCCAGTAGGCTCAGGACATGAAGAGACTAATGGTGAGCTGGATTCCCAGTAGGACATGAAGAGACTAATGGTGAGTGGGATTCCCAGTAGGCTCAGGACATGAAGAGACTAATGGTGAGCTGGATTTCCAGTAGGATCAGGACATGAAGAGACTAATGGTGAGCTGGATTCCCAGTAGGATCAGGACATGATGAGACTAATGGTGAGCTGGATTCCCAGTAGGACATGAAGAGACTAATGGTGAGCTGGATTCCCAGTAGGCTCAGGACATGAAGAGACTAATGGTGAGCTGGATTCCCAGTAGGCTCAGGACATGAAGAGACTAATGGTGAGCTGGATTCCCAGTAGGCTCAGGACATGAAGAGACTAATGGTGAGCTGGATTCCCAGTAGGACATGAAGAGACTACTGGTGAGCTGGATTCCCAGTAGGCTCAGGACATGAAGAGCGTGACACAGTGACAGCTTCTTTAGAGAGGACTATTGTAGGTTCAGTCTGATGGTTTCATTGTTTCTGTTCCTACATTATATAGACATAAGAAAACTAGGGTTTAAATTACTGCACATTAAATAAGACAAATCTATATAACAAAAAGCAAACACTTGCCACGTACAACACAAATTATCCACATTGTTAAAAAGCTATGACAGATCATTCTAGGGGGCAGGGAACAAAACAAAAAAAAAGAAATCCCACAAAATCCCCAAAAGAAAATCCCCAAATGATATTAGCCGTGAACTGCTGTATTGCACCAGTATCCAGTCTTACAGTACACCTGCTTAGGTTGGTGTGACTAAAGCCTGCAGCTTGCAGAATAAGCAGTGGAGAGTCACTGATGTTCTGCTGAATAGCCCTAACTGAATCTAACTGAATCCTAACTGAGTAACAGGACAGCCACTCCACCAGAGAGAAGACTGCACAATATCTAGCAATTTACAAATGGACTTAAAAGTGTCGACAGAAGCACATCATCTATAAGAAAGGCTTATTTTTACAGCAATGCAGCGTTCCTGTGGTGTAATTTAATTCTCTACAAGAGTCTTTTTCTGCTCCTGTCCTTCCATCTTCTATCTCATGGAGGGAACAGAAGGACCAAGCCAATTCCTACACCGGCAGCAAACTGCCCACTCTTCTTCCCCATCAAATTAGAAAAGCTGTTCGTGTTTTTATCTTTCAGATTTCCTGGGTTTTATGGCTAAATACTGAAGCACTGGAGGCTGGTCATGCTTTAAGCTACTAGAAAAAGTTAAGCTTCAGCATTGGCTAGCCGAGATATCGGCAGTAAGCCGACAAGTAATTAAAGCAGCATATCTGTAACAACTGTCATCTCTTATTTCTGCTCAGCTTGGACGTAAACCAAAGGCGAGAAAAGCCAGGAAGGAGGAGGGAGAAAAAGGGACTTAACATTACTGGGCAGTGTACTGGGTAACTCTCTCTCTCTCTCTCTCTCTCTCTCTCTCTCTCTCTCTCTCTCTCTCTCTCTCTCTCTCTCTCTCTCTCTCTCTCTCTCTCTCTCTCTCTCTCTCTCTCTCTCTCTCTCTCTCTGAACAGTTTAGCAAACGGGGGCATTTAGGGGATTGGGGAACAGATCAAAAGGCCCTTCACCAATTAACAGCAGGGAGAAGAGCATCAAATAAGGTATACATTTCAGTTCAACACGTTTTCAGTTTGCCAAGCAGGAAATGCCATTCTAATACTCCTGAAAGGTGGAAGCTTGGAACCCTCAGTGATGTCACCACTGGTTCTCTAAATAGGCTTTTAATGTCTCTCCGAATGGTTTGGTGCGCTACTGGAGAAGTCTTGTTGAGTCTAGTGTTGAGTCAGTCGGATAACAGTGGAACATTGATACTGTAGGTTCTGCTGTGTAGGAAGAACAGGAAACATGAGGCTAGTTCTGACCCAGGTCTGATGGAGGTCAGAGCTATGTGAAGTCATTCTATTTCTACGAGGTTGCAGAAAGCTTCCGCACAATTTTCAACAATCTTTTCACAAGAAGATGTTCTCAAATGCATGGTGCAATATACACTCCCTAGACACAGTTTATTAGGTACACCACCCTGCTCACCAAAATGGACGGCTCCTACAGACAGAGTCACTTGGCCGTGGTTTGCTACAGTATATAAAGATCCACTATCTCAGAAATGGCTGCCCTCCTGGGTTTTTAACGCAGGACAGTGTCTAGGATTGGCCCAGAATGGTGCGACAAACAAAATAAGTATCACTGAGGAACATCACTGAGGAACATCACTGAGGAGCATCACTGAGGAGCATCACTGAGGAGCATCACTGAGGAGCCTGATCACTGAGGAGCATCACTGAGGAGCATCACTGAGGAGCATCACTGAGGAGGATGATCACTGAGGAGCATCACTGAGGAGCCTGATCACTGAGGAGTCTGATCACTGAGGAGCATCACTGAGGAGCATCACTGAGGAGCATCACTGAGGAGTCTGATCACTGAGGAGCATCACTGAGGAACATCACTGAGGAGCATCACTGAGGAGCATCACTGAGGAGTCTGATCACTGAAGAGCATCACTGAGGAGCATCACTGAGGAGCATCACTGAGGAGTCTGATCACTGAGGAACATCACTGAGGAGCCTGATCACTGAGGAGCATCACCGAGGAGAATCACCGAGGAGCATCACTGAGGAGTCTGATCACTGAGGCGCATCACTGAGGAGCATCACTGAGGAGCATCACTGAGGAGTCTGATCACTGAGGAGCATCACTGAGGAGCATCACTGAGGAGCATCACTGAGGAACATCACTGAGGAGCATCACTGAGGAACATCATTGAGGAGCATCACTGAAGAGCCTGATCACTGAGGAGCATCACTGAGGAGCATCACTGAGGAGTCTGATCACTGAGGAGCATCACTGAGGAGCCTGATCACTGAGGAACATCACTGAGGAGCATCACTGAGGAGCATCACTGAGGAGTCTGATCACTGAGGAGCATCACTGAGGAGCCTGATCACTGAGGAGCATCACTGAGGAGCCTGATCACTGAGGAGCATCACTGAGGAGCCTGATCACTGAGGAGTCTGATCACTGAGGAGCCTGATCACTGAGGAGTCTGATCACTGAGGAGCATCACTGAGGAGCCTGAACACTGAGGAGCCTGATCACTGAGGAGTCTGATCACTGAGGAGCATCACTGAGGAGCCTGATCACTGAGGAGCCTGATCACTGAGGAGCATCACTGAGGAGCATCACTGAGGAGTCTGATCACTGAGGAGCATCATTGAGGAGCCTGATCACTGAGGAGTATCACTGAGGAGCATCACTGAGGAGCTTCACTGAGGAGCCTGATCACTGTGGAGCCTGATCACTGTGGAGCATCTCTGGGGAGCCTGATCATCACTGAGGAGCATCACTGAGGAGCCTGATCACTGTGGAGCATCTCTGGGGAGCCTGATCACTGAGGAGCCTGATCACCGAGGAGCTTCACTGAGGAGCCTGATCACTGAGGAGCTTCATTGAGGAGCCTGATCACTGATGAGCCTGATCACTGAGGAGCCTGATGACTGAGGAGCCTGATGACTGAGGAGCATCACTGAGGAGCTTCACTGAGGAGCCTGATCACTGAGGAGCTTCACTGAGGAGCCTGATCACTGAGGAGCATCACTGAGGAGCTGAACTGAGGAGCCTGATCACTGAGGCGCATCACTGAGGAGCATCACTGAGGAGCATCACTGAGGAGCCTAATCACTGATGAGGATGGTCACTGAGGGGCCTTATCACTGCAGAGCCTGATCACTGAGGAGTGTCAGTGAGGAAGCTGATCACTGAGGAGTATCTCTGAGGAGCATCACTGAGGAGTCTGATCACTGAAGAGCATCACTGAGGAGCATCACTGAGGAGCATCACTGAGGAGTCTGATCACTGAGGAACATCACTGAGGAGCCTGATCACTGAGGAGCATCACCGAGGAGCATCACCGAGGAGCATCACTGAGGAGTCTGATCACTGAGGCGCATCACTGAGGAGCATCACTGAGGAGCATCACTGAGGAGTCTGATCACTGAGGAGCATCACTGAGGAGCATCACTGAGGAGGATGATCACTGAGGAGCATCACTGAGGAGCCTGATCACTGAGGAGTCTGATCACTGAGGAGCATCACTGAGGAGCATCACTGAGGAGCATCACTGAGGAGTCTGATCACTGAGGAGCATCACTGAGGAACATCACTGAGGAGCATCACTGAGGAGCATCACTGAGGAGTCTGATCACTGAAGAGCATCACTGAGGAGCATCACTGAGGAGCATCACTGAGGAGTCTGATCACTGAGGAACATCACTGAGGAGCCTGATCACTGAGGAGCATCACCGAGGAGAATCACCGAGGAGCATCACTGAGGAGTCTGATCACTGAGGCGCATCACTGAGGAGCATCACTGAGGAGCATCACTGAGGAGTCTGATCACTGAGGAGCATCACTGAGGAGCATCACTGAGGAACATCACTGAGGAGCATCACTGAGGAACATCATTGAGGAGCATCACTGAAGAGCCTGATCACTGAGGAGCATCACTGAGGAGCATCACTGAGGAGTCTGATCACTGAGGAGCATCACTGAGGAGCCTGATCACTGAGGAACATCACTGAGGAGCATCACTGAGGAGTCTGATCACTGAGGAGCATCACTGAGGAGCCTGATCACTGAGGAGCATCACTGAGGAGCCTGATCACTGAGGAGCATCACTGAGGAGCCTGATCACTGAGGAGTCTGATCACTGAGGAGCCTGATCACTGAGGAGTCTGATCACTGAGGAGCATCACTGAGGAGCCTGAACACTGAGGAGCCTGATCACTGAGGAGTCTGATCACTGAGGAGCATCACTGAGGAGCCTGATCACTGAGGAGCCTGATCACTGAGGAGCATCACTGAGGAGCATCACTGAGGAGTCTGATCACTGAGGAGCATCATTGAGGAGCCTGATCACTGAGGAGTATCACTGAGGAGCATCACTGAGGAGCTTCACTGAGGAGCCTGATCACTGTGGAGCCTGATCACTGTGGAGCATCTCTGGGGAGCCTGATCATCACTGAGGAGCATCACTGAGGAGCCTGATCACTGTGGAGCATCTCTGGGGAGCCTGATCACTGAGGAGCCTGATCACCGAGGAGCTTCACTGAGGAGCCTGATCACTGAGGAGCTTCATTGAGGAGCCTGATCACTGATGAGCCTGATCACTGAGGAGCCTGATGACTGAGGAGCCTGATGACTGAGGAGCATCACTGAGGAGCTTCACTGAGGAGCCTGATCACTGAGGAGCTTCACTGAGGAGCCTGATCACTGAGGAGCATCACTGAGGAGCTGAACTGAGGAGCCTGATCACTGAGGCGCATCACTGAGGAGCATCACTGAGGAGCATCACTGAGGAGCCTAATCACTGATGAGGATGGTCACTGAGGGGCCTTATCACTGCAGAGCCTGATCACTGAGGAGTGTCAGTGAGGAAGCTGATCACTGAGGAGTATCTCTGAGGAGCATCACTGAGGAGTCTGATCACTGAAGAGCATCACTGAGGAGCATCACTGAGGAGCATCACTGAGGAGTCTGATCACTGAGGAACATCACTGAGGAGCCTGATCACTGAGGAGCATCACCGAGGAGCATCACCGAGGAGCATCACTGAGGAGTCTGATCACTGAGGCGCATCACTGAGGAGCATCACTGAGGAGCATCACTGAGGAGTCTGATCACTGAGGAGCATCACTGAGGAGCATCACTGAGGAGCATCACTGAGGAACATCACTGAGGAGCATCACTGAGGAACATCATTGAGGAGCATCACTGAAGAGCCTGATCACTGAGGAGCATCACTGAGGAGCATCACTGAGGAGTCTGATCACTGAGGAGCATCACTGAGGAGCCTGATCACTGAGGAGCTTCACTGAGGAGTCTGATCACTGAGGAGCATCACTGAGGAGCCTGATCACTGAGGAGCATCACCGAGGAGCATCACCGAGGAGCATCACTGAGGAGTCTGATCACTGAGGCGCATCACTGAGGAGCATCACTGAGGAGCATCACTGAGGAGTCTGATCACTGAGGAGCATCACTGAGGAGCATCACTGAGGAGCATCACTGAGGAACATCACTTAGGAGCATCACTGAGGAACATCATTGAGGAGCATCACTGAAGAGCCTGATCACTGAGGAGCATCACTGAGGAGCATCACTGAGGAGTCTGATCACTGAGGAGCATCACTGAGGAGCCTGATCACTGAGGAGCTTCACTGAGGAGTCTGATCACTGAGGAGCATCACTGAGGAGCCTGATCACTGAGGAGCATCACCTAGGAGCATCACCGAGGAGCATCACTGAGGAGTCTGATCACTGAGGCGCATCACTGAGGAGCATCACTGAGGAGCATCACTGAGGAGTCTGATCACTGAGGAGCATCACTGAGGAGCATCACTGAGGAGCATCACTGAGGAACATCACTGAGGAGCATCACTGAGGAACATCATTGAGGAGCATCACTGAAGAGCCTGATCACTGAGGAGCATCACTGAGGAGCATCACTGAGGAGTCTGATCACTGAGGAGCATCACTGAGGAGCCTGATCACTGAGGAGCATCACTGAGGAGCCTGATCACTGAGGAGCATCACTGAGGAGCCTGATCACTGAGGAGTCTGATCACTGAGGAGCCTGATCACTGAGGAGTCTGATCACTGAGGAGCATCACTGAGGAGCCTGAACACTGAGGAGCCTGATCACTGAGGAGTCTGATCACTGAGGAGCATCACTGAGGAGCCTGATCATTGAGGAGCCAGATCACTGAGGAGCATCACTGAGGAGCATCACTGAGGAGTCTGATCACTGAGGAGCATCATTGAGGAGCCTGATCACTGAGGAGCCTAATCTGAGGAGCATCATTGAGGAGCCTGATAACTGTCGAGCCTGATCACTGAGGAGTATCACTGAGGAGCATCACTGAGGAGCTTCACTGAGGAGCCTGATCACTGTGGAGCCTGATCACTGTGGAGCATCTCTGGGGAGCCTGATCATCACTGAGGAGCATCACTGAGGAGCCTGATCACTGTGGAGCATCTCTGGGGAGCCTGATCACTGAGGAGCCTGATCACCAAGGAGCTTCACTGAGGAGCCTGATCACTGAGGAGCTTCATTGAGGAGCCTGATCACTGATGAGCCTGATCACTGAGGAGCCTGATGACTGAGGAGCCTGATGACTGAGGAGCATCACTGAGGAGCTTCACTGAGGAGCCTGATCACTGAGGAGCTTCACTGAGGAGCCTGATCACTGAGGAGCCTGATCACTGAGGAGCCTGATCACTGAGGAGCATCACTGAGGAGCTGAACTGAGGAGCCTGATCACTGAGGCGCATCACTGAGGAGCATCACTGAGGAGCATCACTGAGGAGCCTAATCACTGATGAGGATGGTCACTGAGGTGCCTTATCACTGCAGAGCCTGATCACTGAGGAGTGTCAGTGAGGAAGCTGATCACTGAGGAGTATCTCTGAGGAGCATCACTGAGGAGCCTGATCACTGAGAATCCTGATAAATCTGGTGCCTGATCACTAAGGAGCATCATTGAAGATCATCACTGTAGAACCTGATCACTGAAGAGCCTGATCCCTAAGGAGCCTGATCACTGAGGAGCATCACTGAGGAGTCTGATCACTGAGGAGCCTGGTCATTGAAGACCATCATTGAGGAGCCTGATCACTGAGGAGCATCACTGAGGAGCATCACTGAGGAGCATCACTGAGGAGCCTGATCACTGAGGAGCATCACTGAGGAGCATCACTGAGGAGCCTGATCACTGAGGAGCATCTCTGAGGAGCATCACTGAGGAACCTGATCACTGAGGAACATCACTGAGGAGATTCCCTGAGGAGCCTGATTAACTGAGGAGCTTGATCACTGAGGAGCCTAATCACTGAGGAGCATTATTGAGGAACCTGATCACTGTGAAGCATCACTGAGGAGGATTCTCAGTTCCAAGATGGCGTAGCAGTCAGACGTCCTTGGTCCTCGTCTTATCGTGTCCCGTGTATATATCTTTTATATATTTTTCTTCGCATATCTTTTTTATGTATTTTTAAAAATATTTTTTTCTTCTAAAAACTCATTGATATATACAGAGAAAAGAGTCGGCCCGAGGATTAAACCCTGTTGCACTCCCATAGAGACTGCCAGAGGTCCAGACAACAGGCCCTCCGATTTGACACATTGAACTCTGAGAAGTAGTTGGTAAACCAGGCGAGGCAGTCATTTGAGAAGCCAAGGCTGTTGAGTCTGCCAATAAGAATACGGTGATTGACAGAGTCGAAAGCCTTGGCCAGGTCGATGAAGACGGCTGCACAGTAATGTCTCTTATCGATGGAGGTTATGATATCGTTTGGGACCTTGAGCGTGGCTGAGGCGCACCCATGACCAGCTCTAAAACCAGATTGCATAGTGGAGAAGGTACGGTGGGATTCGAAATGATCGGTGATCTGTTTATTAACTTGGCTTTCGAAGATTTTAGAAAGGCAGGGTAGGATAGATATCGGTCTATAACAGTTTAGGTCTAGAGTGTCTCCCCCTTTGAAGAGGGGGTTGACCGAGGCAGCTTTCCAATCTTTGGGGAGCTGAGACGATATGAAAGAGAGGTTGAATAGGATAGTAATAGGGGTTGCAGCAATTTCGGCAGATAATTTTAGAAAGAGAGGGTCCAGATTGTCTAACCCAGGTGATTTGTAGAGATCCAGATTGTGCAGTTCTTTCAGAACATCACCTGTCTGGATTTGGGTGAAGGAGAAGCGGGGGGGGGGGGAATTGCTGCAGGGGGTACTGCGATGTTTGCCAGGGTTGGGGTAGCCAGGTGGAAGCATGGCCAGCCGTGGAAAAATGCTTATTGAAATTATCGATTATTGTAGATTTATCGGTGGTGACAATGTTTCCTAGCCTCAGTGCAATGGGCAGCTGGGAGGAGGTGCTCTTATTCTCCATTGACTTTACAATGTCCCAAAACTTTTTGGAATTAGTGCTACAGGAAGCAAATTTCTGTTTGAAAAAGATGGCCTTAGCTTTCCTAACTGACTGAGTATATTGGTTCCTGACTTCCCTGAAATCTGCATATCGCGGGGGCTATACAATGCTACTGCAGAACGCCACAGGATGTTTTTGTACTGGTCAAGGACATTCAAGTCTGGGGTGAACCAAGGGCTATATCTGTTCATAGTTTTACATTTTTTGAATGGCGCATGCTTATTTAAGATGGAGAGGATTGCAATTTTGAAGAGCAACCAGGCATCCTCTACTGACGGGATGAGGTCAATATCCTTCCAGGATACCCGGGCCAGGTCGATTAGAAATGCCTGCTCGCTGAAGTGTTTTAGGGAGCATTTATGAGGTGTGGTCGTTTTCCTGCGGACCCAGTACGTATGCAGGCAATGAGGCAGTGATCGCTGAGATATTGCCTCATTTTTTTTTTTTTAAAGCAGAAGCTCGAATTGTTTGGGACCTGGATAGTATGACAGAACTCTGCAGGCTCTCTCTGTAGTAGATTCTATCTTGTCGGAAAATGTTATAGTTAGGGATGGAAATTTCAGGAGTTTTGGTGGCCTTCCTAAGCCAGGATTCAGACACGGCTAGGACATTCGGGTTGGCAGATTGTGCTAAAGCAGTGAATAAAACAAACTTAGGGAAGAGGCTTCTAATTTTAACATGCATGAAACCGATGTTTTTACGGTTACAGAAGTCAACAAATGAGAGTGCCTGGGGAATGGGAGTGATGCTGGGGGCTGCAGGGCCTGGGTTAACCTCTACATCACCAGAGGAACAAAGGAGGAGTAGGATGAGAGTACTGCTAAAGGAAAAAAGAACTGGTCGTCTAGTGCGTTCGGAACAGAGAGTAAAAGGAGCAGGTTTCTGGGCGCGGAAGAATAGATTCAAGGCATAATGTACAGACAAGGGAATGGTAGGATGTGAGTACAGTGGAGGTAAGCCTAGGCATTGAATGACGATGAGAGAGGTTTTGCCTCTAGAGGCACCATTTAAGCAAGGTGCGGTCTCCGCATGTGTGGGCGTTGGAACATAAGGGCTAAGGCATATTGAGCAGGGCTGGAGGCTCTACAGTGAAATAAGACAAAAATGACTAACCAAAACAACAATAGACAAGGCATATTGACATAAGTGAGAGGCATGTGTAGCTGAGTGATAATAGGGTCCAGTGAGTAGCTAGGTGAGCTGAAGGCACGGCGATTCAGACAGTTAGCAGGTCGGAGCTAGCAGAAGGCTAGCAGATGGGCCTCAGGGGAACATCGCTACGGGACAGTCTGTTGAAACTCCCTCGGACGGTTGCGTCAGTAAGACCAGTCGTAATGGATCGGCGGGGCTCCCTGTCGGAAGCAAATGGTCAAGGCCAATTGGCAAAAGAGGTAATTGAAGCCCAGGGATTGCTTGATGGAATCTCGTCTGCTAGCTGGGAGATGTGCCTAGTTCGAGGCTAGCTCCAGGCTAACTGGTGCTTGCTTCGGGACAGAGGCGTTAGCCAGGAGTAGCCACTCGGATAGAAGCTAGCTAGCTGCGATGATCTGGAGTAAAGGTTCAGAGCTCGCGGTAGGAATCCGTTGATGTGGTAGAGAAAAGCAGTCTGATATGCTCTGGGTAGATATCGCGCTGTGCAGACTGGCAGGAGTTGCCTGGGCTGAGGCTGGCAGTCCGGGTTAACGGTGATGACCGCTAGCAGTGGCTAACTGACTACTAGCTAGTAGCTAGTTAGCTGGCTAGCTTCTGAACGGGGTTCTGGTTCTAAAGTGTAAAAATAGCAGATCCAGACCACATTGGGTGAGGCGGGTTGCAGGAGAGTATGTTCAGTCCGTAGATGGAAAATGAGATTTAAAAAAAATAATACAAATATATATGAAGAAAAACGATATATACAAGGGACAATCAAAACAGACATCACCACTGCTACGCCATCTTGGATCTCTGAAATTATGCAATTTTTGACCCCTTGGAGTCAGAATTGACCCCTGTTGGTGGTTTTATGGATAAGCACTATGAAATGGGAGTAAAATTACAATGTTGCAGAGTAAGATTTATTCTGGCTAATGTGTATAATTTCTTCCTTGTGAAATTTCTTCTTCCAATATATTTGTTGCGGGTTACTACCGCTTCCTCGTTCTCCATCTCCCCTCAACTCGTTATGCATGCAGCAGCAAGAGTAAGTCAAATAATGGTTTGTAATTCAATAGAGCAATCTTAACTCATTTAGTTGTGCTAAGGGCTGACTGAGGGAGACAAAGAGCTCAAAATGTTGCCGCTGTGCTCATTATGTATATTTAAAACAATTAGCAATTCAAGGCCACACAGTGTGGTGGTGGGGGGAGAGGAGAGGAGGGAGAGGAGACAGGAGGGGAGAGGAGAGGAGACGGGAGGGGAGAGGAGAGGAGAGGAGGGGAGAGGAGAGGAGGGGAGGAGAGAGGAGAGGAGGGGAGAGAGGAGAGCATTAGCTTCAAAGCCTGCTGCTAGGGCTAACCCTGTAGCCCAGTTATCAGGTCACTCTCCTGAAGAGAACTGGAAGATGCAATTAAAATTGTTTAAAAAAAGTGTGTAACCACAGACGGCTGCATATTACTGTGTGTTGCCGTACAATACTAGCGACCTCAGCGTCCCAGTTCTCTCCCTGGGTTTGGCCAGCCATTAGAGCTTAGGGCTCCCGAGTGGCGCAGCGGTCTGAGGCACTGCATCTCAGTGCTAGAGGCCTCACTACAGATCCTGGTTCAGCGGCTGGAGGCGTCACTACAGACCCTGGTTCAGTGGTCTAAGACACTGCATCTCAGTGCTGGAGGAGTCACTACAGACCCTGGTTCAGTGGCTGGAGGCGTCACTACAGACCCTGGTTCAGCGGTACTGCATCTCAGTGCTGGAGGAGTCACTACAGACCCTGGTTCAGCGGTCTAAGGCACTGCATCTCAGTGCTAGAGGCGTCACTACAGACCCTGGTTCAGCGGCTGGAGGCGTCACTACAGACCCTGGTTCAGCGGTCTAAGGCACTGCATCTCAGTGCTAGGGGCGTCACTACAGACCCAGGTTCAGAGGTCTAAGGCACTGCATCTCAGTGCTAGAGGCGTCACTACAGACCCTGGTTCAGCAGCTGGAGGCGTCACTACAGACCCTGGTTCAGCGGTCTAAGGCACTGCATCTCAGTGCTAGGGGCGTCACTACAGACCCTGGTTCAGCGGTCTAAGGCACTGCATCTCAGTGCTGGAGGAGTCACTACAGACCCTGGTTCAGCGGTCTAAGGCACTGCATCTCAGTGCTAGAGGCCTCACTACATTACCTATATAAAAGACTCCTGGGAGCCAGAAATCTTTCTGATTGAGAGGGGGTCAAATACTTATTTCCCTCACAAAAATTATAACATTTTTGACATGCGTTTTTCTGGATTTTTTTGTTGTTATTCTGTCTCTCACTGTTCAAATAAACCTACCATTAAAATGATATACTGATCATTTCTTTGTCAGTGGTCAAACGTACAAAATCAGCAGGGGATCATACTTTTTCCCCCCACTGTATTAACTCTGGCGTGGGAAGACAAACACACTCAAAACATCTTTGTTTAATAAAAATAAAATACTTTTGAAAATGTTTTATATTTCTCTTTCAGTATAAAAATGTAGATCAGGTTGTGTACAACTGTAGGACAATACATCTACTGTAAATCCTTCTGAGATGTCTTTATAAAGCAGCTAAATGTACAACTGTAGGACAATACATCTACTGTAAATCCTTCTGAGATGTCTGAATGAGGCAGCTAAATGTACAATAGTGCAAAGGGTGAGTAGACTTTCACTAGTCACAACTGAAGTCACTTCTACTGTTCAATATAGTACAACAACACTGTCTCTCAGTCCTGCTGAAACACCCAATCACCACAACACTGTCTCTCTGTCCTGCTGAAACACCCAATTACCACAACACTGTCTCTCAGTCCTGCTGAAACATACCCAATCACCACAACACTGTCTCTCAGTCCTGCTGAAACACCCAATCACCACAACACTGTCTCTCAGTCCTGCTGAAACATACCCAATCACCACAACACTGTCTCTCAGTCCTGCTGAAACACCAAATCACCACAACACTGTCTCTCAGTCCTGCTGAAACACCCAATCACCACAACACTGTCTCTCAGTCCTGCTGAAACACCCAATCACCACAACACTGTCTCTCAGTCCTGCTGAAACATACCCAATCACCACAGCACTGTCTCTCAGTCCTGCTGAAACATACCCAATCACCAAAACACTGTCTCTCAGTCCTGCTGAAACACCCAATCACCACAACACTGTCTCTCAGTCCTGCTGAAACATACCCAATCACCAAAACACTGTCTCTCAGTCCTGCTGAAACACCCAATAACCACAACACTGTCTCTCAGTCCTGCTGAAACACCCAATCACCACAACACTGTCTCTCAGTCCTGCTGAAACACCCAATCACCACAACACTGTCTCTCAGTCCTGCTGAAACACCCAATCACCACAACTCTGTCTCTCAGTCCTGCTGAAACATACCCAATCACCACAACACTGTCTCTCAGTCCTGCTGAAACACCCAATTACCACAACACTGTCTCTCAGTCCTGCTGAAACATACCCAACCACCACAACACTGTATCTCAGTCCTGCTGAAACACCCAATCACCACAACACTGTCTCTCAGTCCTGCTGAAACACACCCAATCACCACAACACTGTCTCTCAGTCCTGCTGAAACACCCAATCACCACAACACTGTCTCTCAGTCCTGCTGAAACACCCAATCACCACAACACTGTCTCTCAGTCCTACTGAAACATACCCAATTACCACAACACTGTCTCTCAGTCCTGCTGAAACATTCCCAATTACCACAACACTGTCTCTCAGTCCTGCTGAAACATAGCCAATTACCACAACACTGTCTCCCAGTCCTGCTGAAACACCCAATCACCACAACACTGTCTCTCAGTCCTGCTGAAACACCCAATTACCACAACACTGTCTCTCAGTCCTGCTGAAACATACCCAATCAAATTGCCATTAGAAAATGAAAGAAGCTGTTCCAAAATGCATCAGTGTGAGGTCATTAATTCAGCTCATGCTACAACAGCTCAGCCGTGCTGGAAGTACTTTAAGACTTTACATTCTCTACGTCCTTATCTGCTTAGTGTCATTTCCCATTAATCTGTTTTTCACCAGGACATCAGGGGAGAGCTTAGTGCTGTTTTCTGTTTATCTGTTTTTCACCAGGACATCAGGGGAGAGCTTAGTGCTGTTTTCTGTTTATCTGTTTTTCACCAGGACATCAGGGGAGAGCTTAGTGCTGTTTTCTGTTTATCTGTTTTTCACCAGGACATCAGGGGAGAGCTTAGTGCTGTTTTCTGTTTATCTGTTTTTCACCAGGACATCAGGGGAGAGCTTAGTGCTGTTTTCTGTTTATCTGTTTTTCACCAGGACATCAGGGGAGAGCTTAGTGCTGTTTTCTGTTTATCTGTTTTTCACCAGGACATCAGGGGAGAGCTTAATGTGAGAAAACAATGAGAACACAATGAGAAGACAATTAGAATGCAATGAGAACACAAGTAGAATATGATGAGAACACAATTAGAATATGATGAGAACACAATGAGAACACAATGAGAAGACAATTAGAATGCAATGAGAACACAAGTAGAATATGATGAGAACACAATTAGAATATGATGAGAACACAATTAGAATATGATGAGAACACAATTAGAATATGATGAGAATATGATGAGAACACAATTAGAATATGATGAGAACACAATTAGAATATGATGAGAATATGATGAGAACACAATTAGAATATGATGAGAACACAATTTTTTAACATTTTATTTCACCTTTATTTAACCAGGTAGGCAAGTTGAGAACAAGATCTCATTTACAATTGCGACCTGGCCAAGATAAAGCAAAGCAGTTCGACACATACAACAACACAGAGTTACACATGGAGTAAAACAAACATACAGTCATTAATACAGTAGAAAAATAAGTCTATATACAATGTGAGCAAATGAGGTGAGATAAGGGAGATAAAGGCAAAAAAATCAACCCTACAATGAGAACACAATTATAATATGATGAGAACACAATAAGAATACAATGAGAACACAATAAGAATAGAATGAGAATACAATGAGAACACAATGAGAACGCAATGAGAACACAATGAGAATACAATGAGAACACAATGGGAATGCTATGAAAATACTATGAAAATACAATTAGAACAGGATGAGAATACAATGAGAATACAATGAGAATACAATGGGAACACAATGAGAACACAATGAGAGTACAAAGAGAACACAATGAGAATGTAAACATTAAACATTTTCATCAAAATACATTTTTGTGCAGAAATTTTACTTTTATGTAGAAATACGAATAAAATTGTTACATTTCGAGTCTAGTTGGTTTAATGAGAACACAATTAGAATATGATGAGAATACAAAGAGAACACAATGAGAATGTAAACATTAAACATTTTCATCAAAATACATTTTTGTGCAGAAATTTTACTTTTATGTAGAAATACGAATAAAATTGTTACATTTCGAGTCTAGTTGGTTTAATGAGAACACAATTAGAATATGATGAGAACACAAGTAGAATATGATGAGAACACAAGTAGAATATGATGAGAACACAAGTAGAATATGATTAGAACACAAGTAGAATATGATGAGAACACAATTAGAATATGATGAGAACACAATTAGAATATGATGAGAACACAATTAGAATATGATGAGAACACAATTAGAATATGATGAGAACACAAGTAGAATATGATTAGAACACAAGTAGAATATGATGAGAACACAAGTAGAATATGATTAGAACACAATTAGAATATGATGAGAACACAATTAGAATATGATGAGAACACAATTAGAATATGATGAGAACACAATTAGAATATGATGAGAACACAATTAGAATATGATGAGAACACAATTAGAATATGATGAGAATACAATTAGAATATGATGAGAACACAATTAGAATATGATGAGAACACAATTAGAATATGATGAGAACACAATTAGAATATGATGAGAACACAATTAGAATATGATGAGAACACAATTAGAATATGATGAGAACACAATTAGAATATGATGAGAACACAATTAGAATATGATGAGAATACAATTAGAATATGATGAGAACACAAGTAGAATATGATGTGAACACAGTTTAACATTTTATTTCACCTTTATACAATACACTATACGAGTCTAGTTGGTTTAGCCACAGAAAAGTCAGAAACTTTCCCGCTAGCCATGATTGGCTGAGATAATGGATGGGCTGGACATGCCGGGAGAGGAGTTTGGATTGGTCTGCCATGTAGCATGCTTCTGTCTATAACATGACCTGTTCAGTATGTGTTGACAGTCCTACCGCACCGTTTCTGAAAGATATAACATTAGCCATCGAGAACTACAAATGTTTAGCTACTTTTCTCAACAACATTGATACCCTGAATGTAGAAGGCTCTATCAACAGATCAGTTGGAAAACATGATGGGCTACTTTCTGCACACGCCAACGATCAGTGTGAAACTGGAGTGACTTGACAACACTGGTCAAACAAGATGTAGCTACAAACAAAACAGAGTTAAAAATGGCTCCAGTCGGCCGTGAAGCGTTCCTCCATGTATACGGGTAAGAGTCAGATATACATTTCTGTTTTTATTGCAAGCTAAAGTGTACTGTTAGTTAGCTAGCAAACGTTGGCATGCTGGCTCAATAGCTAACTTTACATGCATGATCTGTGTGGTAATGTTGTTCGAATCAGAAATCCGTGTTCATTGCTGGTTATGGACTAATGTTAGCTAGCTGACAATGAACCTAGTTTGTTAGCTTTAGCTACCTGCAGATTCATACTACAGCTATGACAATGTTTGTATTGGTAGTAGTATGAGTTGGGATTATGCTGGTTCGTTGTTTAGCTAGCTAGCTACCTAGCTACCTAGCTACCTAGCTAGCTACATGTCTAAACAAATAACTCCACTTCGGCCGGATTATTACATGACTCATCAAATTAGCCAGTTGTGTCTGGGGGTGACCTATCCACTTAGCTAGACGTGTCTGGGAATGACCTATCCACTTAGCTAGATGTGGCTGGGGGTGACCTATCCACTTAGCTAGATGTGGCTGGGGGTGACCTATCCACTTAGCTAGATGTGTCTGGGGGTGACCTATCCACTTAGCTAGATGTGTCTGGGGGTGACCTATCCACTTAGCTAGATGTGGCTAGGAGGTCATAGCATTTCCTTCACATGACACGTCAATTTAGACAAGTGTGTCAGGTAAACATCATCTAATAATGATAAAATATTTATAAAATATTTTTAGCTGGGCACTTTCTGTTTTTGATATTACTACTATGCAAGTAACCACTTGACTGTACCGTTTACACCTTCTGTGTCCTGTGCATTTGACAAAATGTAAATTGATTTAATTTGACATAGCATGTGTTCACCACATGGCCTCAAATGTGAATCCGTAAAAAGAAATGGCTGGGGCTAAGGCTTAAGAGGGTGTGAACAATGCTGAAGGGAGGTAGACAAAGAAGAGCTCTCCAGTAGGTGTACCAAAACATTCAAGGGACATTTTATGAAAAGTGGGGTTACAAGTTTATCAACTTTCTAAGCAGAATTACTTTCAGATTGTTCATCTTCCGTAGTGTATTATTTGCCGTTTTCTAGCTCAGAGTCTCGACTTTTATCCAATGTAAAAAACACCATATCAAGCTATATGATATCAATGCTAAACAAGCCCGCTAGCAGGGAATACACTATATGATATCAATGCTAAACAAGCCCGCTAGCAGGGAATACACTATATGATATCAATGCTAAACAAGCCCACTAGCAGGGAATACACTATATGATATCAATGCTAAACAAGCCTGGTTACGTAGCAGGGAATACACTATATGATATCAATGCTAAACAAGCCCACTAGCAGGGAATACACTATATGATATCAATGCTAAACAAGCCCACTAGCAGGGAATACACTATATGATATCAATGCTAAACAAGCCCACTAGCAGGGAATACACTATATGATATCAATGCTAAATAAGCCCACTAGCAGGGAATACACTATATGATATCAATGCTAAACAAGCCCACTAGCAGGGAATACACTATATGATATCAATGCTAAACAAGCCCGCTAGCAGGGAACACACTATATGATATCAATGCTAAACAAGCCCGCTAGCAGGGAATACACTATATGATATCAATGCTAAACAAGCCTGTTTACGTAGCAGGGAATACACTATATGATATCAATGCTAAACAAGCCTGTTTACGTTGCAGGGAATACACTATATGATATCAATGCTAAACAAGCCCGCTAGCAGGGAATACACTATATGATATCAATGCTAAACAAGCCCGCTAGCAGGGAATACACTATATGATATCAATGCTAAACAAGGCCGCTAGCAGCGAATACACTATATGATATCAACGCTAAACAAGCCTGGTTACGTAGCAGGTAATACACTATATGATATCAATGCTAAACAAGCCACTAGCAGGGAATACACTATATGATATCAATGCTAAACAAGCCTGTTTACGTAGCAGGGAATACACTATATGATATCAATGCTAAACAAGCCTGTTTACGTTGCAGGGAATACACTATATGATATCAATGCTAAACAAGCCCGCTAGCAGGGAATACACTATATGATATCAATGCTAAACAAGCCCGCTAGCAGGGAATACACTATATGATATCAATGCTAAACAAGGCCGCTAGCAGCGAATACACTATATGATATCAACGCTAAACAAGCCTGGTTACGTAGCAGGTAATACACTATATGATATCAATGCTAAACAAGCCACTAGCAGGGAATACACTATATGATATCAATGCTAAACAAGCCCACTAGCAGGGAATACACTATATGATATCAATGCTTAACAAGCCCACTAGCAGGGAATACACTATATTATATCAATGCTAAACTAGCCCACTAGCAGAGAATACACTATATGATATCAATGCTAAACAAGCCCGCTAGCAGGGAATACACTATATGATATCAATGCTAAACTAGCCCGCTAGCAGTGAGTACACTATATGATATCAATGCTAAACTAGCCCGCTAGCAGGGAATACACTATATGATATCAATGCTAAACTAGCCCACTAGCAGGGAATACACTATATGATATCAATGCTAAACTAGCCCACTAGCAGTGAGTACACTATATGATATCAATGCTAAACTAGCCCGCTAGCAGGGAATACACTATATGATATCAATGCTAAACAAGCCCACTAGCAGGGAATACACTATATGATATCAATGCTAAACAAGCCCACTAGCAGGGAATACACTATATGATATCAATGCTAAACTAGCCCGCTAGCAGTGAGTACACTATATGATATCAATGCTAAACAAGCCCGCTAGCAGGGAATACACTATATGATATCAATGCTAAACTAGCCCACTAGCAGGGAATACACTGTATGATATCAATGCTAAACTAGCCCACTAGCAGGGAATACACTCTATGATATCAATGCTAAACTAGCCCACTAGCAGGGAATACACTATATGATATCAATGCTAAACTAGCCCACTAGCAGGGAATACACTATATGATATCAATGCTAAACAAGCCCACTAGCAGGGAATACACTATATGATATCAATGCTAAACAAGCCCACTAGCAGGAATACACTATATGATATCAATGCTAAACAAGCCCGCTAGCAGGGAATATACTATATGATATCAATGCTAAACTAGCCCGCTAGCAGTGAGTACACTATATGATATCAATGCTAAACAAGCCCACTAGCAGGGAATACACTATATGATATCAATGCTAAACAAGCCCACTAGCAGGGAATACACTATATGATATCAATGCTAAACAAGCCCACCAGCAGGGAATACACTATATGATATCAATGCTAAACAAGCCCACTAGCAGGGAATACACTATATGATATCAATCCTAAACAAGCCCACTAGCAGGGAATACACTATATGATATCAATGCTAAACTAGCCCACTAGCAGGGAATACACTATATGATATCAATGCTAAACTAGCCCACTAGCAGGGAATACACTATATGATGTCAATGCTAAACTAGCCCACTAGCAGTGAATACACTATATGATATCAATGCTAAACTAGCCCACTAGCAGGGAATACACTATATGATATCAATGCTAAACTAGCCCCCTACGGAGTTGACCTCTACTACACCTTGATGTGCATTTCCAGACACCTGGGATGGATATCGCTAGCATGCAACATGCTAAAGGTACATACACATCGAACAATTCATTTCCCATTAACCGACTGATGGAACCTGGAATTCCACATTCATCATTAATAACAAAAACAAAAGACATCAGGGTGTCATGAATTTCAGATGCTGAGCGACAGGCAGAGTTATTCATCCCAGCTGCTGCGTCAATAATGAAGAAGAACAGGCTGTGTTACTCTGAGGTAGAGGAGAGGAGGAAAGGAGAGGAGAGGAGAGGAGGAGTGGAGGGGAGGAGTGGAGGAGGGGAGAGGAGAGGAGAGGGGAGAGGAGAGGAGAGGAGAGGAGAGGAGAGGAGAGGAGAGGAGAGGAGAGGAGAGGAGAGGAGAGGAGAGGAGAGGAGGAGTGGAGGGGAGGAGTGGAGGAGGGGAGAGGAGAGGAGAGGAGAGGGGAGAGGAGTGGAGTGGAGAGACGAGACGAGAGGAGAGGAGAGAGGAGAGAGGAGTGGAGTGGAGAGACGAGAGGAGAGGAGAGACGAGAGGAGAGAGGGGCTGAGGGGAGTCTGTTATCACTAGCAGACTAATCGTGACTTTACTGACAGAGACATCAGACATTCATCATGTCATCAGAGGTCTGAGGGATGGAGCAGGGCCTCAGCCTCAGCTCAATCTGTGTGCAGAAGGGTGTAGAGAAGCACTATATCACCTCCTGCTGAGGCCTCCTGCCACCTCCTGCTGAGGACTCCTGCCACCTCCTGCTGAGGTCTCCTGCCACCTCCTGCTGAGGTCTCCAGCCACCTCCTGCTGAGGTCTCCAGCCACCTTCTGCTGAGGTCTCCAGCCACCTCCTGCTGAGGTCTCCAGCCACCTCCTGCTGAGGTCTCCAGCCACCTCCTGCTGAGGCCTCCAGCCACCTCCTGCTGAGTTCTCCAGGCACCTCCTGCTGAGGTCTCCAGCCACCTCCTGCTGAGGACTCCTGCCACCTCCTGCTGAGTTCTCCAGGCACCTCCTGCTGAGGCCTCCTGCCACCTCCTGCTGAGTTCTCCAGCCACCTCCTGCTGAGTTCTCCAGCCACCTCCTGCTGAGGTCTCCAGCCACCTCCTGCTGAGGCCTCCTGCCAGCTCCTGCTGAGTTCTCCAGCCACCTCCTGCTGAGGCCTGCAATCTACTCCTGCCACCTGCTGCTGAGGTCTCCTGCCAACTCCTACTGTTACCTCCTGCTGAGGCCTCCTGCCACCTCCTCCTGCCACCTGCTGCTGAGGCCTCCTGCCATCTCCTGCTGAGGTCTCCTGCTGAGGCCTCCTGCCACCTCCTCCAGCCAACTCGTGCTGAGGCCTCCTGCCACCTCCTCCAGCCAACTCCTGCTGAGGCCTCCTGCCACCTCCTCCAGCCAACTCCTGCTGAGGCCTCCTGCCACCTCCTCCAGCCAACTCCTGCTGAGGCCTCCTGCCATCTCCTGCTGAGGCCTCCTGCCACCTGCTGCTGAGGTCTCCAGCCACCTGCTGCTGAGGCCTCCAGCCACCTCCTGCTGAGGTCTCCTGCCACCTCCTGCTGAGGTCTCCTGCCATCTCCTGCTGAGGTCTCCTGCCATCTCCTGCTGAGGCCTCCTGCCATCTCCTCCTGCCACCACCTCCTGCAGACTCCTCTACTCATCCACAGGATACCTGGCAACGCAGCTGACAACCAGTCTAGACCAACTCAAACAATCTCCAATCAACACAAGTCAACAATCTCCAATCAGGACAAGTCATAAACTGTGCCAATAATATCCATGTTGAAGTGGCCCATGTACAAAGACAGGACAGATCCTACTGTATCATGTAGGACAGCTGATTGTTGGTAGAAGCTTTGGGATGTAATCAATGCAAGTAAAACCATCCCAAATCTTCATTTCAGGATCTTATTCATGCAAGGAAGTGACATAAATATTTGAGGAGATGTGGCCCCTTACGGCAAGGCCAAGACATCCCATGTAGAACGAGCAGTTAAACGCTAGTTTGTCCTTCCACTTCAGTCTCAGGGTCACTGAACTTGACTACATTCTATCCCCTGACAGACTCAGGTTGAAATAAAACACTTTGGCACCTGACAAGAAAGAAGAGATCTGTATGTTAGACCTGTATCAGCTGTATCATTGTCACATCCACCGGATGGGTCAGCCATAGTAGTATGATAGGTGTTGTTTTACAGGGTCAGCCATAGCAGTTTGGTAGGTCCAGTGTAATGTGTCGTCAGCCATAGCAGTTTGGTAGGTCCAGTGTAATGTGTCGTCAGCCATAGTAGTTTGGTAGGTCAGGTGTAATGTGTCGTCAGCCGTAGCAGTGCAGCGCCCCTGGAGTAAACATCGTTTGAGTGTCTTGCTCACGGACACATCCACATATTTTTCACCTTGATGACTTTGGTATTCAAACCAGCGGCCTTTCGTTTATTAGCTCAACGCTCCGTTCTCTGGGCTACCTGCCACCATGCTACTTGTTAACCATGTTTTTAATGTGTAGAAAACAGACCATTTAGATGTACACAAGCAATGTGAAATACATTATTAGAAAAATGATGGGTGTTGGTAGAGAATAATCAGACATAACTGGTGTTTGTTTGAAGCTCTGCTCTGTTTCCTTATTGTAGTGCTGGTGTTCATGATGCTCATTAGTCTGTCTGAAGCTCTGCTCTGTTTCCTTATTGTAGTGCTGGTGTTCATTACTCATTAGTCTGTCTGAAGCTCTGCTCTGTTTCCTTGTTGTAGTGCTGGTGTTCATTACTCATGATGCTCATTAGTCTGTCTGAAGCGCTGCTCTGTTTCCTTGTTGTAGTGCTGGTGTTCATGAAGCTCATTAGTCTGCCAGTCATCCAGGAACATGAATTGGTTGATGGGAACAAGCAAAGGGACTAGTTATCCCGGGGGTGAATTACTTCATGAATGTATATTGTGTGATTTATAAAAGTAATGGAACCAGTTATTGAATTTTGGGGTCATGCAAAACTGTTATTTATTATGTGATGGGATGTCCATGTGAAATTATGCATTTAGAGTAGAAATGTATTGAGGACTATCATGATGGACTATTTCTGGCGGAAGAGAGTTCCTGAAAAGAGTACTTTGTGCTCAGTTGGCCTTTGCTCTGTGGGAGAGGCCCGAAGTCAGGACAGTGACTACCCTACAAACATGTTCCATAGACTGTACAAAAACAAGGAGGAGCTAGAAAATGGCGTGCCTCGAGACGGACAAAACAACATGTATGAAGGAGAAGTAGAAAACTATCATAAAGAGACATCTACCTGGAATACGGAGGAGGAACGGAGGGGAAAGAAAGACAGAGGAGGTCGAAGAGAGAGAGGGAGGAAGAAGGTGAGATTCAGTCACGTAAAATTGGCAGGGAAAATGGAGATGGGTTGTTAAAGAAGAACGGTAGAAAGTGTAAGCAGAGTGAACTGTACGCCGGGTGGAAGACAGGAGGACAAATGGAATGAATGAGGGAGAATTATCTGAGGTGGCAGGTGTGGAGAAGTCTTCTGAGCCCGAAACTTGCAACGATAGTCAGGATAAAGATGAATCTGTGATGGTAGGAGTCACATTTTTGGAGAAGGTGTAGCCCTGCCTTTTGGCTGATCCAGTTGTGGTTTCAGAGTGGGTGAAGAAGTGGGTGCTATGGGATCAGTGAAGGGAACCAGACGTGGTCTTGTGATAATTGTTAGTGTTTCAGCTGGTAAGAGGGAGCAAGCGCTCAGGCGCCACATGAATGGGGACAAGAGGGTTTAGCTCTCCATTGAAGTGATTACTGGGGTAGCGGTACATGTGAGAGTGGACCAACTCTAGGGTTAGATTGTAGGGTATTTAAATAGTGTAGTAGGGTGGTAGGTTGGTAATGAGTGTAGGGTTAGATGGTAGGGTATTTAAATAGTGGAGTAGGGTGGTAGGATGGTAATGAGTGTAGGGTTAGATGGTAGATGGTAGGGTATTTAAATAGTGGAGTAGGGTGGTAGGATGGTAATGAGTGTAGGGTTAGATGGTAGATGGTAGGGTATATAAATAGTGGAGCAGGGTGGTAGATGGTAATGAGTGTAGGGTTAGATGGTAGATGGTAGGGTATTTAAATAGTGTAGTAGAGTGGTAGGTTGGTAATGACTGTAGGGTTAGATGGTAGATGGTAGGGTATTTAAATAGGGGAGCAGGGAGGTAGGTTGGTAATGAGTGTAGGGTTAGATGGTAGATGGTAGGGTATTTAAATAGTGGAGCAGGGTGGTAGATGGTAATGAGTGTAGGGTTAGATGGTAGATGGTAGGGTATTTAAATAGTGGAGCAGGGTGGTAGATGGTAATGAGTGTAGGGTTAGATGGTAGATGGTAGGGTATTTAAATAGTGTAGTAGGGTGGTAGGTTGTTAATGAGTGTAGGGTTAGATGGTAGATGGTAGGGTATTTAAATAGTGTAGTAGAGTGGTAGGTTGGTAATGACTGTAGGGTTAGATGGTAGATGGTAGGGTATTTAAATAGGGGAGCAGGGAGGTAGGTTGGTAATAAGTGTAGGGTTAGATGGTAGATGGTAGGGTATTTAAATAGTGGAGCAGGGTGGTAGATGGTAATGAGTGTAGGGTTAGTTGGTAGATGGTAGGGTATTTAAATAGTGGAGCAGGGTGGTAGATGGTAATGAGTGTAGGGTTAGATGGTAGATGGTAGGGTATTTAAATAGTGTAGTAGGGTGGTAGGTTGTTAATGAGTGTAGGGTTAGATGGTAGATGGTAGGGTATTTAAATAGTGTAGTAGAGTGGTAGGTTGGTAATGACTGTAGGGTTAGATGGTAGATGGTAGGGTATTTAAATAGGGGAGCAGGGAGGTAGGTTGGTAATGAGTTTAGGGTTAGATGGTAGATGGTAGGGTATTTAAATAGTGGAGCAGGGTGGTAGATGGTAATGAGTGTAGAGTTAGATGGTAGATGGTAGGGTATTTAAATAGTGGAGCAGAATGGTAGGTTGGTAATGAATGTAGGGTTAGATGGTAGATGGTAGGGTATTTAAATAGTGTGGTAGGGTGGTAGGTTGGTAATGAGTGTAGGGTTAGATGGTAGATGGTAGGGTATTTAAATAGGGGAGCAGGGTGGTAGATTGATAATGAGTGTAGGGTTAGATGGTAGATGGTTATTAATGTAGAGTTAGATGGTAGATGGTTATTAATGTAGAGTTAGATGGTAGATGGTTATTAATGTAGAGTTAGATGGTTATTAATGTAGAGTTAGATGGTAGAGGGTTATTAATGTAGAGTTAGATGTTATTAATGTATAGTTAGATGGTAGATGGTTATTAATGTGTAGTTAGATGGTTATTAATGTAGAGTTAGATGTTATTAATGTAGAGTTAGATGGTTATTAATGTAGAGTTAGATGGTAGAGGGTTATTAATGTTGAGTTAGATGGTAGAGGGTTATTAATGTAGGGTTAGATGTTATTAATGTATAGTTAGATGGTAGATGGTTATTAATGTATAGTTAGATGGTTAATAATGTAGAGTTAGATGTTATTAATGTAGGGTTAGATGGTAGATGGTTATTAATGTAGAGTTAGATGGTAGATGGTTATTAATGTAGAGTTAGATGGTAGATGGTTAATAATGTAGAGTTAGATGGTAGATGGTTATTAATGTAGAGTTAGATGGTAGATGGTTAGTAATGTAGAGTTAGATGGTTATTAATGTAGAGTTAGATGGTAGATGGTTATTAATGTAGAGTTAGATGGTTATTAATGTAGAGTTAGATGGTTATTAATGTAGAGTTAGATGGTCATTAATGTAGAGTTAGATGGTAGATGGTTATTAATGTAGGGTTAGATAGTAGATGGTTATTAATGTAGAGTTAGATGGTCATTAATGTAGAGTTAGATGGTAGATGGTTATTAATGTAGAGTTAGATGGAAGATGGTTATTAATGTAGAGTTAGATGGTAGATGGTTATTAATGTAGAGTTAGATGGTAGATGGTTATTAATGTAGGGTTAGATAGTAGATGGTTATTAATGTAGAGTTAGATGGTAGATGGTTATTAATGTAGAGTTAGATGGTTATTAATGTAGAGTTAGATGGTTATTAATGTAGGGTTAGATGGTAGATGGTTATTAATGTAGAGTTAGATGGTAGATGGTTATTAATGTAGAGTTAGATGGTAGATGGTTATTAATGTAGGGTTAGATGGTAGATGGTTATTAATGTAGGGTTAGATAGTAGATGGTTATTAATGTAGAGTTAGATGGTTATTAATGTAGAGTTAGATGGTTATTAATGTAGAGTTAGATAGTAGATGGTTATTAATGTAGGGTTAGATAGTAGATGGTTATTAATGTAGGGTTAGATGGTAGATGGTTATTAATGTAGAGTTAGATGGTTGATGAATATTAATGTAGAGTTAGTTGGTAGATTGTTATTAATGTAGGGTTAGATGGTAGATGGTTATTAATGTATGGTTAGATGGTAGATGGTTATTAATGTAGAGTTAGATGGTTATTAATGTAGAGTTAGATCGTTATTAATGTTGAGTTAGATGGTTATTAATGTTGAGTTAGATGGTTATTAATGTAGAGTTGGATGGTTATTAATGTAGAGTTAGATGGTAGATGGTTATTAATGTAGAGTTAGATGGTTATTAATGTAGGGTTAGATGGTAGATGGTTATTAATGTAGAGTTAGATGGTAAATGGTTATTAATGTAGGGTTAGATGGTTATTAATGTATGGTTAGATGGTTATTAATGTAGAGTTAGATGGTAGATGGTTATTAATGTAGAGTTAGATGGTAGATTGTTATTAATGTAGAGTTAGATGGTAGATGGTTATTAATGTAGAGTTAGATGGTTATTAATGTAGAGTTAGATGGTAGATGGTTATTAATGTAGAGTTAGATGGTAGATGGTTATTAATGTAGAGTTAGATGGTAGATGGTTATTAATGTAGGGTTAGATGGTAGATGGTTATTAATGTAGGGTTAGATGGTTATTAATGTAGAGTTAGATGGTTATTAATGTAGGGTTAGATGGTAGATGGTTATTAATGTAGAGTTAGATGGTAGATGGTTATTAATGTAGGGTTAGATGGTAGATGGTTATTAATGTAGAGTTAGATGGTAGATGGTTATTAATGTAGAGTTAGATGGTAGATGAATATTAATGTAGAGTTAGATGGTAGATTGTTATTAATGTAGGGTTAGATGGTAGATGGTTATTAATGTAGGGTTAGATGGTAGATGGTTATTAATGTAGAGTTAGATGGTTATTAATGTAGAGTTAGATCGTTATTAATGTTGAGTTAGATGGTTATTAATGTTGAGTTAGATGGTTATTAATGTAGAGTTGGATGGTTATTAATGTAGAGTTAGATGGTAGATGGTTATTAATATAGAGTTAGATGGTTATTAATGTAGGGTTAGATGGTAGATGGTTATTAATATAGAGTTAGATGGTTATTAATGTAGGGTTAGATGGTAGATGGTTATTAATGTAGAGTTAGATGGTAAATGGTTATTAATGTAGAGTTAGATGGTAGATGGTTATTAATGTAGGGTTAGATGGTTATTAATGTAGGGTTAGATGGTTATTAATGTAGAGTTAGATGGTAGATGGTTATTAATGTAGAGTTAGATGGTAGATTGTTATTAATGTAGAGTTAGATGGTAGATGGTTATTAATGTAGAGTTAGATGGTTATTAATGTAGGGTTAGATGGTAGATGGTTATTAATGTAGAGTTAGATGGTAGATGGTTATTAATGTAGAGTTAGATGGTTATTAATGTAGAGTTAGATGGTAGATGGTTATTAATGTAGAGTTAGATGGTAGATGGTTATTAATGTAGAGTTAGTTAGTTATTAATGTAGAGTTAGATGGTAGATGGTTATTAATGTAGAGTTAGATGGTAGATGGTTATTAATGTAGAGTTAGATGGTTATTAATGTAGAGTTAGATGGTTATTAATGTAGAGTTAGATGGTAGATGGTTATTAATGTAGAGTTAGATGGTTATTAATGTAGAGTTAGATGGTTATTAATGTAGAGTTAGATGGTTAATAAAGTAGAGTTAGATGGTAGATTGTTATTAATGTATAGTTAGATGGTAGATGGTTATTAATGTAGGGTTAGATGGTAGATGGTTATTAATGTAGAGTTAGATGGTTATTAATGTAGAGTTAGATGGTAGATGGTTATTAATGTATAGTTAGATGGTAGATGGTTATTAATGTAGAGTTAGATGGTAGATGGTTATTAATGTAGAGTTAGATGGTAGATGGTTATTAATGTAGGGTTAGATGGTTATTAATGTAGAGATAGACGGTAGATGGATATTAATGTAGAGTTAGATGGTTATTAATGTAGGGTTAGATGGTAGATGGTTATTAATGTAGGGTTAGATGGTAGATGGTTATTGATGTAGAGTTAGATCGTAGATGGTTATTAATGTAGGGTTAGATGGTAGATGGTTATTAATGTAGGGTTAGATGGTTATTAATGTAGAGATAGACGGTAGATGGTTATTAATGTAGAGTTAGATGGTTATTAATGTAGAGTTAGACGGTAGATGGTTATTAATGTAGAGTTAGATGGTTATTAATGTAGGGTTAGATGGTTATTAATGTAGAGTTAGATGGTTATTAATGTAGAGTTAGATGGTAGATGGTTATTAATGTAGAGTTAGATGGTTATTAATGTAGAGTTAGATGGTAGATGATTATTAATTTAGAGTTAGATGGTTATTAATGTAGAGTTAGATAGATATTAATGTAGGGTTAGATAGTTATTAATGTAGAGTTAGATGGTAGATGGTTATTAATGTAGGGTTAGATTGTAGATGGTTATTAATGTAGAGTTAGATGGTAGATGGTTATTAATGTAGAGTTAGATTGTTATTAATGTAGAGTTTGATGGTAGATGGTTATTAATGTAGAGTTAGATGGTAGATGGTTATTAATGTAGAGTTAGATGGTAAATGGTTATTAATGTAGAGTTAGATGGTAGATGGTTATTAATGTAGGGTTAGATGGTTATTAATGTAGAGTTAGATGGTTATTAATGTAGGGTTAGATTGTAAATGGTTATTAATGTAGAGTGAGATGGTAGATGGTTATTAATGTAGAGTTAGATTGTTATTAATGTAGAGTTTGATGGTAGATGGTTATTAATGTAGAGTTAGATGGTAGATGGTTATTAATGTAGAGTTAGATGGTAGATGGTTATTAACGTAGAGTTAGATGGTTATTAATGTAGGGTTAGATGGTAGATGGTTATTAATGTAGAGTTAGATGGTAGATGGTTATTAATGTAGAGTTAGATGGTAGATGGTTATTAATGTAGGGTTAGATGGTTATTAATGTAGAGATAG
Organism: Salmo trutta; assembly: GCF_901001165.1. Classification (NCBI taxonomy): domain Eukaryota; kingdom Metazoa; phylum Chordata; class Actinopteri; order Salmoniformes; family Salmonidae; genus Salmo; species Salmo trutta. Next base: position 2,705,603 of record NW_021823115.1, on the reverse strand, counting down.
ACGGTAGATGGTTATTAATGTAGAGTTAGATGGTTATTAATGTAGGGTTAGATGGTAGATGGTTATTAATGTAGAGTTAGATGGTAGATGGTTATTAATGTAGAGTTAGATGGTAGATGGTTATTAATGTAGAGTTAGATGGTAGATGGTTATTAATGTAGGGTTAGATGGAAGATGGTTATTAATGTAGAGTTAGATGGTAGATGGTTATTAATGTAGGGTTAGTTGGTTATTAATGTAGAGTTTGATGGTAGATGGTTATTAATGTATTGTTAGATGGTAAATGGTTATTAATGTAGATTTAGATGGTTATTAATGTTGAGTTAGATGGTTATGAAAGTAGAGTTATATGGTAGATGGTTATTAATGTAGAGTTAGATGGTTATTAATGTAGAGTTAGATGGTAGATAGTTATTAATGTAGAGTTAGATGGTTATTAATGTAGAGTTAGATGGTTATTAATGTAGAGTTAGATGGTAGATGGTTATTAATGTAGAGTTAGATGGTTATTAATGTAGGGTTAGATGGTAGATGGTTATTAATGTAGAGTTAGATGGTAGATGGTTATTAATGTAGAGTTAGATGGTAGATGGTTATTAATGTAGGGTTAGATGGTAGATGGTTATTAATGTAGGGTTAGATGGTAGATTGTTATTAATGTAGGGTTAGATGGTAGATGGTTATTAATGTAGAGTTAGATGGTAGATGGTTATTAATGTAGGGTTAGTTGGTTATTAATGTAGGGTTAGATGGTAGATGGTAAGGTATTTAAGTAGTGTATTTGTTTATTTATTTCCCTTTTTTCAAGCAAAGTATAAGGGAGTTTTCCTCCTGTCTAGTTGTTTGCGGTAATGCAACATTTATTGGATGCCAACCATCGTTAACCTCATCGAAGAAGAAGAAGAAGCCTGAGGGAGGGCAGGCTGGGCAGGTAACAGGTTGGCTAGATTAGAGTCATACCTGACTTTCGTTATAGACAACCAGTTGTTGCCTGAATAGTTTATTCTAAGAATATGTTTGATTTTTTTAAAGTCTTTCGTCCACGTCCTGTTTGTTCTTTTCTGATCAAAGTTTCTTGGCCAATTTGTCCTAATATTGTAACTAAAAGCCTGTATGAGAGGTGAATCCCAGCACATCCTGTCTGTCTCCTCTCTGTGCCATCCACTACCTGGGCTTCCTGCACCTGTTAATATTGTAACTAAAAGCCTGTATGAGAGGTAAATCCCAGCACATCCTGTCTGTCTCCTCTCTGTCCCATCCACCACCTGGGCTTCCTGCACCTGTTAATATTGTAACTAAAAGCCTGTATGAGAGGTGAATCCCAGCACATCCTGTCTGTCTCCTCTCTGTCCCATCCACCACCTGGGCTTCCTGCATCTGTTAATATTGTAACTAAAAGCCTGTATGAGAGGTGAATCCCAGCACATCCTGTCTGTCTCCTCTCCTTCCCATCCACCACCTCAGCTTCTGCTTCACAATCTCCTTTGCATATTATTATTCTATTTATGCCTTGCTTTGAAAGAGAGAGAGAAAACACCCCCCACCAAATCAACTAATCTATTCCCAAGAAATGTATCAAAATTAGGGGTAGTGCTTGGAAAATAATTTTCTATTTAAGTGTTGCTCTATTTATCGTTAATTTGAAACACTATACGGGTCGCCACGGTGCTGTGGAAAAAAAGTAGCTTTGCTGTGTGAGTACTAATCTGTCCCAGAGGTTTAGGAGGAGATCCAGATCAGTAGTGTGAATAAAAAAAAAACTGCCTGAAGGGCTCAGAACACAGAGATAACAGGAAGATTAAGCTGTTGCTGCTTTCTGAGGTTTCTCTGTGGTTTCTGCAGGCGGCCGCATACTCACCTTATCTGGTTTATAGGCTTCTTAAAGAGTCCCTAACCCTATAGGGTTCTTAACCCAACCTAACCCTATAGGGTTCTTAACCCAACCTAACCCTATAGGGTTCTTAACCCAACCTAACCCTATAGGGTTCTTAACCCAACCTAACCCTATAGGGTTCTTAACCCAACCTAACCCTATAGGGTTCTTAACCCAACCTAACCCTATAGGGTTCTTAACCCAACCTAACCCTATAGGGTTCTTAACCCAACCTAACCCTATAGGGTTCTTAACCCAACCTAACCCTATAGGGTCTACCCTAACCCTAGCCTCGTCGAGAACCACACTTCCCTAAAACGGCCTGTCGAACTTCATGAAATAAATATTGCTAAATAGGGGCGGAGACCGGATGTAAATCAGTGACTCCATGCAACGCGTTAAACCAATGAAATGCCTTGCTTGGGCGGAGCTCGGGCGGGGCTCCAGTAGTGCTCACTAGGTACAACCCTGGGAAATTGACCATTTAAAACCCTATACATTTGGTGTATAGAGTACAAAAGAGAATAACGTTTTCCTTCCAGATTTTCTTCCATGTTCTGCTATATAACTAGCATCAACGGGCATATGGGGGGAGGGTTCCAGGAAGTGTAACGTCTAATCTAAATCTTGCCGCTGGAAGCCGCAAGACAATTCAAACCAATACGACATTCCACAGACCTCCATGGGAGGTGTGACAGTGCCGTGAATTTGGAGGTATGGCAACATAACAGACCTTAACCATACTATAATCCAAACCCTAACCCTGTAGGCTTCTAAACAGACTCTAACCCTATAGGCTTCTAAACAGACTCTAACCCTATAGGCTTCTAAACAGACTCTAACCCTATAGGATTCTAAACAGACTCTAACCCTATAGGCTTCTAAACAGACTCTAACCCTATAGGCTTCTAAACAGACTCTAACCCTATAGGATTCTAAACAGACTCTAACCCTATAGTCTTCTAAACAGACTCTAACCCTATAGGCTTCTAAACAGACTCTAACCCTATAGGATTCTAAACAGACTCTAACCCTATAGGCTTCTAAACAGACTCTAACCCAATAGGATTCTAAACAGACTCTAACCCAATAGGATTCTAAACAGACTCTAACCCTATAGGCTTCTAAACAGACTCTAACCCAATAGGATTCTAAACAGACTCTAACCCTATTGGCTTCTAAACAGACTCTAACCCTATAGGCTTCTAAACAGACTCTAACCCTATAGGCTTCTAAACAGACTCTAACCCTATAGGCTTCTAAACAGACTCTAACCCTATAGGCTTCTAAACAGACTCTAACCCTATAGGCTTCTAAACAGACTCTAACCCTATAGGCTTCTAAACAGACTCTAACCCTATAGGCTTCTAAACAGACTCTAACCCTATAGGCTTCTAAACAGACTCTAACCCTATTGGCAGTCCAGACTGGTTGGGTTTGGTTTGTCAGAACCACCACAGTCCAGACTGGGTGGGTTTGTTTCAGAACCACCGCAGTCCACACTGGTTGGGTTTGTGTCAGAACCACCACAGTCCAGACTGGTTGGGTTTGGTTTGTCAGAACCACCACAGTCCAGACTGGTTGTGCACGGGTTGTTAGAACCACTGCATTCCAGACTGGTTGGGTTTGGTTTGTTTCAGAACCACCACAGTCCAGACTGGTTGGGTTTGGTTTGTTAGAACCACTGCAGTCCAGACTGGTTGGGTTTGGTTTGTCAGAACCACCGCAGTCCAGACTGGTTGGGTTTGGTTTGTCAGAACCACCGCAGTCCAGACTGGTTGGGATTGGTTTGTCAGAACCACCGCAGTCCAGACTGGTTGGGATTGGTTTGTCAGAACCACCACAGTCCAGACTGGTTGGGTTTGGTTTGTCAGAACCACTGCAGTCCAGACTGGTTGGGTACGGTTTGTCAGAACCACCGCAGTCCAGACTGGTTGGGTTTGGTTTGTCAGAACCACTGCAGTCCAGACCACCTGCTGCCAGTGACCCTAATGTACTAAGCAGGAGGGACCCAGTGAAGATGAAGTTTCAAGACCAACGTAGTTAAGGAAGAGATAAAACAGAGAGAGGTGCAGGGACTGACAGTCTGTCTGGTCATACTACAGATAAAACAGAGAGAGGAGCAGGGACTGACAGCCAGCTGTCTGGCCATTCTACAGTTAAAACAGAGAGAGGTGCAGGGACTGACAGCCAGCTGTCTGTCTGGCCATACTACAGTTAAAACAGGGACTGACAGCCAGCTGTCTGTCTGGCCATACTACAGATAAAACAGAGAGAGGTGCAGGGACTGACAGTCTGTCTGGCCATACTACAGATAAAACAGAGAGAGGTACAGTGACTGACTACTTGAAGAGAATTATTAATATCTGGGTCTGAACTGTTTTTCAGAATGACACAGTTTCTACTTGATACAGAACACAGAAAAATAGAAAATATAAAAAAAACAAGAAATATAAACTGAGACAGAAACCAAACAAATCATTCAAACTACTGAGTAGAAATCAACACTGCAGTGTTTAATTATTTACAGCTTCTGCATATTCAGCATAATAATTCAGAGTAATACAGGGAGAATTGTAATGACAAAATGTGCTTGAAGTGAATTATGTATAGTAAAATAGTTTTTGTATAACAAATGAACAAACAAATTTAGACTCTTTTTACATTTTGATTTGCTATCTGATTCAATTAGTGAAAGAATGTCATCTTCAGAAGAAGTTCTGTTTCTACGGAGTACACTCTTAGAAAAAAGGCTTCCAAATGGGTTCAGCTGTCCTCATAGGAGAACCCTTTTGCTTCCAGGTTGAACCGTTTTGGATTTCATGTAGAACGCTCTGTGGAAAGGGCTCTACGTGGACCTGGAAAGGGCTCACCATGGACCTGGAAAGGGCTCTACGTGGAACTGGAAAGGGCTCACCATGGACCTGGGTAGGGCTCTACGTGGACCTGGAAAGGGCTCTACATGGAACTGGAAAGGGCTCTACGTGGAACTGGAAAGGGCTCACCATGGACCTGGGTAGGGCTCTACGTGGACCTGGAAAGGGCTCTACGTGGACCTGGAAAGGGCTCACCATGGAACTGGAAAGGGCTCTACGTGGAACTGGATAAGGCTCACCATGGAACTGGAAAGGGCTCACCATGGACCTGGGTAGGGCTCTACATGGAACTGGATAAGGCTCACCATGGAACTGGAAAGGGCTCACCATGGAACTGGAAAGGGCTCTACATGGAACTGGATAAGGCTCACCATGGAACTGGAAAGGGCTCTACATGGAACTGGAAAGGGCTCTACATGGAACTGGAAAGGGCTCTACATGGAACTGGAAAGGGTTCTACATGGAACTGGAAAGGGCTCTACATGGAACTGGAAAGGGTTCCACATGGAACTGGAAAGGGCTCTACATGGAACTGGAAAGGGCTCTACATGGAACTGGAAAGGGCTCTACATGGAATTGGAAAGGGCTCTTCATGGAACTGGAAAGAGCTCTACATGGAACTGGAAAGGGCTCTTCATGGAACTGGAAAGGGCTCCACATGGAACTGGAAAGGGCTCTACATGGAACTGGAAAGGGCTCTACATGGAACTGGAAAGGGCTCTACATGGAACTGGAAAGGGTTCCACATGGAACTGGAAAGGGCTCTACATGGAACTGGAAAGAGCTCTACATGGAACTGGAAAGGGCTCTTCATGGAACTGGAAAGGGCTCCACATGGAACTGGAAAGGGCTCTACATGGAACTGGAAAGGGCTCTACATGGATCTGGAAAGGGCTCTACATGGAACTGGAAAGGGCTCTACATGGAACTGGAAAGGGCTCTACATGGAACTGGAAAGGGCTCTACATGGAACTGGATAAGGCTCACCATGGAACTGGAAAGGGCTCTACGTGGAACTGGAAAGGGCTCTACGTGGAACTGGAAAGGGCTCACCATGGAACTGGAAAGGGCTCTACATGGAACTGGATAAGGCTCACCATGGAACTGGAAAGGGCTCTACATGGAACTGGATAAGGCTCACCATGGAACTGGAAAAGGCTCTACATGGAACTGGAAAGGGCTCTACATGGAACTGGAAAGGGCTCTACATGGAACTGGAAAGGGCTTTACATGGAACTGGAAAGGGCTCTACATGGAACTGGAAAGGGCTCTACATGGATCTGGAAAGGGCTCTACATGGAACTGGAAAGGGCTCTACATGGAACTGGAAAGGGCTCTACATGGAACTGGAAAGGGCTCTTCATGGAACTGGAAAGGGCTCTTCATGGAACTGGAAAGGGCTCTTCATGGAACTGGAAAGGGCTCTACATGGAACTGGAAAGGGCTCTACATGGAACTGGAAAGGGCTCTACATGGAACTGGAAAGGGCTCTACATGGAACTGGAAAGGGCTCTTCATGGAACTGGAAAGGGCTCTTCATGGAACTGGAAAGGGCTCTACATGGAACTGGAAAGGGCTCTACATGGAACTGGAAAGGGCTCTACATGGAACTGGAAAGGGCTCTACATGGAACTGGAAAGGGCTCTTCATGGAACTGGAAAGGGCTCTTCATGGAACTGGAAAGGGCTCTTCATGGAACTGGAAAGGGCTCTACATGGAACTGGAAAGGGCTCTACATGGAACTGGAAAGGGTTCCACATGGAACTGGAAAGGGCTCTACATGGAACTGGAAAGGGCTCTACGTGGACCTGGAAAGGGCTCACCATGGAACTGGAAAGGGCTCTACATGGAACTGGATAAGGCTCACCATGGAACTGGAAAGGGCTCTACGTGGAACTGGATAAGGCTCACCATGGAACTGGAAAGGGCTCTACATGGAACTGGAAAGGGCTCTACATGGAACTGGAAAGGGCTCTACATGGAACTGGAAAGGGCTCTACATGGAACTGGAAAGGGCTCTACATGGAACTGGAAAGGGCTCTACATGGAACTGGAAAGGGCTCTACATGGAACTGGAAAGGGCTCTACATGGATCTGGAAAGGGCTCTAAATGGACCTGGGTAGGGCTCTACATGGAACTGGAAAGGGCTCTTCATGGAACTGGAAAGGGCTCTTCATGGAACTGGAAAGGGCTCTACATGGAACTGGAAAGGGCTCTACATGGAACTGGAAAGGGCTCTACATGGAACTGGAAAGGGCTCTTCATGGAACTGGAAAGGGTTCCACATGGAACTGGAAAGGGTTCCACATGGAACTGGAAAGGGTTCCACATGGAACTGGAAAAGGTTCCACCTTCACCTTTCAAGTTTCAAGTAGAGTGAAATGCCTTTCTTGAAAACTCAAAATGAACAAACCAGTTGTAGTTGATGAAGTGGCAAAGCTCCCCACCGACAACACTGTCCTGTCCACCCGGTGAATGGAGAATCCATTGAGTTGCATAGCCGTGGGGGGTATCTTGTCTGAGAGCCATGTTTCAGAAAAGCAGAGAATATTGCAGTTATCTGAGTCCCGTAGGCAGCAAATCCACTTTTGGAGGTCCATTCTACTGGCTACATTAGACAGTACAATGGAGGGACGATCAGAGGTCCTCCATCTTATTATCTAGTGATTGTACATCAGCCAGTAGAATGGAGGGAAGATCAGAGGTCCTCCATCTTATTATCTAGTGACTGTACATCAGCCAGTAGAATGGAGGGACGATCAGAGGTCCTCCATCTTATTATCTAGTGACTGTACATTAGCCAGTAGAATGGAGGGACGATCAGAGGTCATCCATCTTATTATCTAGTGACTGTACATTAGCCAGTAGAATGGAGGGACGATCAGAGGTCCTCCATTTTATTATCTAGTGATTGTACATCAGCCAGTAGAATGGAGGGACGATCAGAGGTCCTCCATCTTATTATCTAGTGACTGTACATCAGCCAGTAGAATGGAGGGCCGATCAGAGGTCCTCCATCTTATTATGAAGTGACTGTACATTAGCCAGTAGAATGGAGGGACGATCAGAGGTCCTCCATCTAATTATCTAGTGACTGTACATTAGCCAGTAGAATGGAGGGACGATCAGAGGTCCTCCATCTTATTATCTAGTGACTACATTAGCCAGTAGAATGGAGAGCGATCAGAGGTCCTCCATCTTATTATCAAATCAAATTCAAATCAAATGTATTTATATAGCCCTTCGTATATCAGCTGAAATCTCAAAGTGCTGTACAGAAACCCAGCCTAAAACCCCAAAGAGCAAGCAATGCACGTGAAAGAGGCACGGTGGCTAGGAAAAACTCCCTAGGAAAAACTCCCTAGAAAGGCCAAAAACCTAGGAAGAAACCTAGAGAGGAACCAGGCTATGAGGGGTGGCCAGTCCTCTTCTGGCTGTGCCGGGTGGATATTATAACAGAACATGGTCAAGATGTTAAAATGTTCATAAATGACCAGCATGGTCAAATAATAATAATCATTGTAGTTGTCGAGGGTGCAACAAGCACATCCGGTGAACAGGTCAGGGTTCCGTAGCCGCAGGCAGAACAGTTGAAACTGGAGTAGCAGCATGGCCAGGTGGACTGGGGACAGCAAGGAGTCATCATGCCAGGTAGTCCCGAGGCATGGTCCTAGGGCTCAGGTCCTCCGAGAGAAAGAAAGAAAGAGAGAAAGAGAGAGAGAATTAGAGAGAGCATATTTAAATTCACACAGGACACCGGATAAGACAAGAGAATACTCCAGATGAAACAGACTGACCCTAGCACCCCTGGCACATAAACTACTGCAGCATAAATACTGGAGGCTGAGACAGGAGGGATCAGAAGACACTGTGGCCCCATCCGATGATACCCCCGGACAGGGCCAAACAGGCAGGATATAACCCCACCCACTTTGCCAAAGCACAGCCCCCACACCACTAGAGGGATGTCTACAACCACCAACTTACCGTCCCAAGACAAGGCCGAGTATAACCCACAAAAATCTCCGCCATGGCACAACCCAAGGGGGGGGCGCCAACCCAGAAAGGAAGACCACGTCAGTGACTCAACCCACTCAAGTGACGCACCCCTCCCATGGACGGCATGGAAGAACACCAGTAAGTCAGTGACTCAGCCCCTGTAATAGGGTTAGAGGCAGAAAATCCCAGTGGAAAGAGGGGAACCGGCAAGGCAGAGACAGCAAGGGCGGTTCGTTGCTCCAGCCTTTCCGTTCACTTTCACACTCCTGGGCCAGACTACACTTAATCATAGGACCTACTGAAGAGATAAGTCTTCAGTCAAGACTTAAAGGTTGAGACTGAGTCTGCGTCTCTCACATGGCTAGGCAGACCATTCCATAAAAATGGAGCTCTATAGGAGAAAGCCCTACCTCCAGCCGTTTGCTTAGAAATTCTAGGGACAATTAGGAGGCCTGCGTCTTGTGACCGTAGCGTTCGTGTAGGTATGTATGGCAGGACCAAATCGGAAAGATAGGTAGGAGCAAGCCCATGTAATGCTTTGTAGTTTAGCAGTAAAACCTTGAAATCAGCCCTTGCCTTAACAGGAAGCCAGTGTAGGGAGGCTAGCACTGGAGTAATATGATCACATTTTTTGGTTCTAGTCACGATTCTAGCAGCCGTATTTATCACTAACTGAAGTTTGTTTAGTGCTTTATCCGGGTAGCCGGAAAGTAGAGCATTGCAGTAGTCCAGCCTAGAAGTAACAAAAGCATGGATTAATTTTTCTGCGTCATTTTTGACAGAAAGTTTCTGATTTTTGCAATGTTACGTAGATGGAAAAAAGCTGTCCTTGAAACAGTCTTGATATGTTCTTCAAAAGAGAGATCAGGGTCCAGAGTAACACCGAGGTCCTTCACAGTTTTATTTGAGACGACTGTACAACCATCCAGATTAATTGTCAGATTGAACAGAAGATCTCTTTGTTTCTTGGGACCTAGAACAAGCATCTCTGTTTTGTCCGAGTTTAAAAGTAGAAAGTTTGCAGCCATCCACTTCCTTATGTCTGAAACACAGGCTTCTAGCGAGGGCAATTTTGGAGCTTCACCATGTTTCATTGAAATGTACAGCTGTGTGTCGTCCGCATAGCAGTAAAATTTAACATTATGTTTTCGAATTATATCCCCAAGAGGTAAAATATATAGTGAAAACAATAGTGGTCCTAAAACGGAACCTTGAGGAACACCGAAATTTACAATTGATTTGTCAGAGGACAAACCATTCACAGAGACAAACTGATATCTTTCCGACAGATAAGATTTAAACCAGGCCAGAACTTGTCCATGTAGACCAATTTGGGTTTCCAATCTCTCCAAAAGAATGTGGTGATCGATGGTATCAAAAGCGGCACTAAGATCTAGGACCACGAGGACAGATGCAGAGCCTCGGTCTGACGTCATTAAAAGGTCATTTACCACCTTCACAAGTGCAGTCTCAGTGCTATGATGGGGTCTAAAACCAGACTGAAGCGTTTCGTATACATTGTTTGTCTTCAGGAAGGCAGTGAGTTGCTGTGCAACAGCTTTTTCTAAAATGTTTGAGAGGAATGGAAGATTCGATATAGTCTAGTGACTGTACATTAGCCAGTAGAATGGAGGGACGATCAGAGGTCCTCCATCTTATTATCTAGTGACTACATTAGCCAGTAGAATGGAGAGCAATCAGAGGTCCTCCATCTTATTATCTAGTGACTGTACATTAGCCAGTAGAATGGAGGGACGATCAGAGGTCCTCCATCTTATTATCTAGTGACTGTACATTAAAACCAGTAGAATGGAGGGACGATCAGAGGTCCTCCATCTTATTATCCAGTGACTGTACATTAGCCAGTAGAATGGAGGGACGATCAGAGGTCCTCCATCTTATTATCTAGTGACTGTACATTAAAACCAGTAGAATGGAGGGACGATCAGAGGTCCCCCATCTTATTATCTAGTGACTGTACATTAAAACCAGTAGAATGGAGGGACGATCAGAGGTCCTGCTTTCTCCCTGCATCCTGCCTGCTTTCTCCCTGCATCCTGCCTGCTTTCTCCCTGCATCCTGCCTGCTTTCTCCCTGCATCCTGCCTGCTTTCTCCCTGCATCCTGCCTGCTTTCTCCCTGTATCCTGCCTGCTTTCTCCCTGCATCCTGCCTTCTATATCCATACCTCCTGCTTTCTATATCCCTTGTTCGTCCATTCTATCTCAATGGCTTCTATCTAGATGCCTCTTATCTCCTTGCCTCCTGCATTCTACCTTCCTGGCTTATGCTTTCTATCTCCCTGAATTAGGCCTTCTAACTCCATGCCTTCTGCCTTCTTTCTGCCTTCTATCTCGATGCCTTCTATGATAGATCTCCATGCTTCCACCTTCTATCTCCATGCCTTCTACCTTCTATCTGCCTTCTAACTCCATGCTTTCTACCTTCTATGCCTTCTACCTTCTGCCTTCTAACGCCATGCCTTCTACCTTCCATGCCTTCTACCTTCTGCCTTCTACCTTCTATCTGCCTTCTATCTCCATGCCTTCTATCTCCATGCCTTCTACCTTCTATCTGCCTTCTATCTCGATGCCTTCTATGATAGATCTCCATGCTTCCACCTTCTATCTCCATGCCTTCTACCTTCTATCTGCCTTCTATCTCCATGCCTTCTACCTTCTATCTGCCTTCTAACTCCATGCCTTCTACCTTCTATCTCCATGCCTTCTACCTTCTATCTGCCTTCTAACGCCATGCCTTCTACCTTCCATGCCTTCTACCTTCTATCTGCCTTCTACCTTCCATGCCTTCTACCTTCTATGCCTTCTACCTTCTATCTGCCTTCTAACTCTATGCCTTCTACCTTCCATGCCTTCTACCTTCTATCTGCCTTCTAACTCCATGCCTTCTACCTTCTATCTGCCTTCTATCTCCATGCCTTCTATGTGCCTTCTATCTTCATGCTGTATGCCTTACATCTAAATGCCTTAAATCTCCATGCCTCCTCCCTTCTATCTCCCTTACATTTATCTCCCTGCCGTACGTCTTCTATGTCCCTGACTTATGCTTTCTATCTTACCGCCTTCTGTCTCACTGCCTTCTATTTCACTGCCTTCTGTCTCACCGCCTTCTATCTCACCGCCTTCTATATCACCACCTTCTATCTCACTGCCTTCTATCTCACTGCCTTCTATCTCACCGCCTTCTATCTCACTGCCTTCTATCTCACTGCCTTCTATCTCACTGCCTTCTATCTCACTGCCTTCTATCTCACTGCCTTCTATATCACCGCCTTCTATATCACCGCCTTCTATATCACCACCTTCTATATCACCGCCTTCTATATCACCACCTTCTATATCACCACCTTCTATATCACCACCTTCTATATCACCGCCTTCTATATCACCACCTTCTATATCACCGCCTTCTATATCACCACCTTCTATATCACCGCCTTCTATATCACCACCTTCTATATCACCACCTTCTATCTCACTGCCATCTAGCTCCCTGCCTTCTATTTCCCTGCCTTATGCCTTTATCTCCCTACCGTATGCCTTTATCTCCCTACCGTATGCCTTTATCTCCCTGCCTTATGCCTTTATCTCCCTGCCTTATGCCTTTACCTCCCAGCCTTATGCCTTTATCTCCCTACCGTATGCCTTTATCTCCCTGCCTTATGCCTTTATCTCCCTGCCTTATGCCTTTATCTCCCTGCCTTATGCCTTTATCTCCCTGCCTTATGCCTTTATCTCCCTGCCTTATGCCTTTATCTCCCTGCCTTATGCCTTTATCTCCCTGCCTTATGTCTTTATCTCCCTACCGTATGCCTTTATCTCCCTACCGTGTGCCTTTATCTCCCTGCCTTATGCCTTTATCTCCCTACCGTATGCCTTTATCTCCCTGCCTTATGCCTTTATCTCCCTACCGTATGCCTTTACTCCATGCCTTATGCCATCTAGCGCCATGCCTTCTATTTCCCTGCTTTATGCCTTTATCTCCCTACCTTAAGCCTTCTATCTCCCTGCCTCATGTCTTCTATCTCCCTGCCTTCTATCGCCCTACCTTATGCCTCCTATCTCCCTTCTTTATGACTTCTATCTCCCTGCCTAATGCCTTTATCTCCCTACCTTATGACTTCTATCTCCCTGCCTCATGCATTCTATCTCCCTGCCTTCTATTGCCCAACCTTATGCTTCCTATCTACCTTCTTATGACTTCTATCTCCCTGACTTCTATCTCCCTTCCTCATGCCTTCTATCTCCCTGGCTTCTATCTCCCAGCCGCCTGTCTTTAATCTCACTGCTTCCTGCCTTCTATCTCCCTGCTTCATGCCTTGTATCCCTGCCTCTTGCCTCCATCTCCCTGCCTCCTGCCTTCGCACTCCCTGCCTTCTGCCTTCTATATTGCTGCTTCCTGCCATCTATCTCCCTGCTTCATGCCTTGTATCCCTGCCTCTTGCTTCCATCTCCCTGCCTCCTGCCTTCATACTCCCTGCCTTCTGCATTCTATATTGCTGCCTCCTGCCTCCATCTCTCTGCCTTCTATATTGCTGCTTCCTGCCTTCTATCTCCCTGCTTCATGCCTTGTATCCCTGCCTCTTGCTTCCATCTCCCTGCCTCCTGCCTTCATACTCCCTGCCTTCTGCCTTCTATATTGCTGCCTCCTGCCTTCTATGGCTTTGTGTGAATCCTGATTGTGTCAGCAGTGAGTCAGCCTGTCTATCCTATCTCAGTGCTCCTTGCCTCCTGCCTCCAGCCTGAAGATCAGTAAAGGAATGCTGAGCTAGGGGCCATGTCCTTGGTGGCCTTGTGGTACGAGGCAGCTCCACAGGAAATCACTTTTGATGCTCCTCTGCAGTTAACCAGCTCTGCCACTCCAAACACTAATTGTGGATAAAACCAAGGCAGTGCTGATAAGGATAATAAAACTCCCACTGAGAACAAGAGCGACGCACTGCTAAGATCAATGGCTGATATTAGCAGGTAGCCTCTAATAGTTTAATAATACCCATCAACATGGACTTGTAAGACAAAGCCTCTTAGCAGAGTGTATATGGGCAGCTGTTCTGTTACGTCAGTCAGTCAGTCAGTCAGCCAGCCAGCCACTCAGCCAGCCAGTCAGCCAGCCAGCCAGCCAGTCAGCCAGCCAGTCAGTCAGCCAGTCAGCCAGTCAGCCAGTCAGTCAGTCAGTCAGCCAGCCAGACAGTCAGCCAGTCAGCCAGTCAGCCAGCCAGTCAGCCAGTCAGTCAGCCAGTCAGCCACTCAGCCAGTCAGCCAGTCAGCCAGCCAGCCAGCCAGTCAGCCAGCCAGTCAGCCAGTCAGTCAGCAAGTCAGCCACTCAGCCAGCCACTCAGCCACTCAGCCAGCCACTCAGCCAGCCAGTCAGTCAGCCAGCCAGTTAGCCAGTCAGCCAGTCAGTCAGCCAGTCAGCCAGTCAGCCAGTCAGCCAGTCAGCCAGCCAGCTAGCCAGTCAGCCAGCCAGCCAGTTAGCGAGTCAGCCAGTCAGTCAGCCAGTTAGCCAGTCAGCCAGTTAGCCAGTCAGCCAGTCAGTCAGCCAGTCAGCCAGTCAGCCAGTCAGCCAGCCAGCTAGCCAGTCAGCCAGCCAGCCAGTTAGCCAGTCAGCCAGCCAGCCAGCCAGTTAGCCAGTTAGCCAGTCAGCCAGTCAGTCAGCCAGTTAGCCAGTCAGCCAGCCAGCCAGCCAGCCAACCAGCCAGCCAGTCAGTCAGCCAGGTGTCACCAAGCATCAGGTTCTATTAACTGTAGTTAACATCATGTGAGAGGAGGAGATGCCCTACTGAGGAACGACATGAGTAAACGTGTACCAATACAGCAGTTATTACTGTTCCCCCTCAGGCAAATACCTTTCCCTTAAGCCCAAGCACGGGAACATTTTGTTTTATTACCTCCATTGATAAGACTCTTAAGTACCTGGGGAATTAAAATATTCAGGCTCGTCATATCAGTGTCTGTTCTAAGTTTCATGCAGGGCACATCATTATAGCAGCCTTTTAAATTGAGCCTAGAAGAAAGATGGGTTCAAGTGCAAATTAATTTCAGATTACCACAACAAAGACAATCAATTCTCAACGAGCTAGCCAGCAAAAAATGCTTTCCAAAGGGTCCAAGGTCCCTTAGTTCCCTACCTCCCTATCAACCATCTCTCAGTAAAAAAGAAAGACCTTTCTACTGAAATACCACTAATGATCTGAGAGAACAGAGCAGAACCATGCCTACCTGCTCCCCTAGTCCACCCCCTACTCTCCTCTCATCATCTCGTCTCTCAGAAGTCCCTCATTAACAGTCCTGCTGTTTCTACAGAGTCTAACAAAGTCTAGCAGAGTCATTATCAGCCCCTGTAATCAGGCTGGACTTAAGAACAGGTCACTCTGGCCTGGCAGCCTGGCAGCAAGGGAACAAGACAAGGTCATCAAGTAAACTGAAGAGGAACCTTTATCAATTAGGGCTGCAATTCTGTTTAAACTCTCGACCTGACAGTCACAACTGAGTTTGAAAGGAGAGGCCCTGTTTAAACTCTCAACCTGACAGTCACAACTGAGTTTGAAAGGAGAGGCCCTGTTTAAACTCTCAACCTGACAGTCACAACTGAGTTTGAAAGGAGAGGCCCTGTTTAAACTCACGACCTGACAGTCACGACCTGACAGTCACGACCTGACACAGTCACAACTGAGTTTGAAAGGAGAGGCCCTGTTTTAACTCTTGGATGAAATGGGATGAAATGGACAGGAAGACAGGAGAGGCAAGAGGTACTTAGGGTCAGGTTGGTATAGTAGGGTCAGATTGGTATAGTAGGGTCAGGTTGGTATAGTAGGGTCAGGGTGGTATAGTAGGGTCAGGGTGGTATAGTAGGGTCCAGGTGGTATTGTAGGGTCAGGTTGGTATAGTAGGGTCAGATTGGTATAGTAGGGTCAGGTTGGTATAGTAGGGTCAGGGTGGTTTAGTAGGGTCAGGTTGGTTTAATAGGGTCAGGTTGGTATAGTAGGGTCAGGTTGGTATAGTAGGGTCAGGTTGGAATAGTAGGGTCAGGTTGGTATAGTAGGGTCAGCGTGGTATAGTAGGGTCAGGTTGGTATAGTAGGGTCAGGTTGGTATAGTAGGGTCAGGGTGGTATTGTAGGGTCAGGTTGGTATAGTAGGGTCAGATTGGTATAGTAGGGTCAGGTTGGTATATTAGGGTCAGGGTGGTATAGTAGGGTCAGGTTGGTTTAATAGGGTCAGCGTGGTATAGTAGGGTCAGGTTGGTATAGTAGGGTCAGCGTGGTATAGTAGGGTCAGGTTGGTATAGTAGGGTCAGGTTGGTATAGTTGGGTCAGGTTGGTATAGTAGGGTCAGGGTGGTATAATAGGGTCAGGTTGGTATAGTAGGGTCAGGTTGGTATAGGAGGGTCAGGCTGGTATAGGAGGGTCGGGGTGGTATAGTTGGGTCAGGGTGGTATAGGAGGGTCAGGTTGGTATAATAGGGTCAGGGTGGTATAGTAGGGTCAGGTTGGTATAGTAGGGTCAGGCTGGTATAGGAGGGTCGGGTTGGTATAATAGGGTCAGGGTGGTATAGTAGGGTCAGGGTGGTATAGGAGGGTCAGGTTGGTATAATAGGGTCAGGTTGGTATAGTAGGGTCAGGTTGGTATAGTAGGGTCAGGTTGGTATAATAGGGTCAGGTTGGTATAGGAGGGTCTGCGTTTCCTGCCTTATCAGTGACAACCTGAACACTGGAGGTTCCAATCAGGTCTACACATCATCGCAAGTCCTTTTCATAGTAACATTTTTACTTGTCTGGATTCATTCTAACCCCAAAATGAATCTCCCTCTCCCTAATCCTTCACCCAACTCCTGGCAGTGACCTTTCTTTTGCCCCCCAAGCCCTAACACCCAGCTTCACCTCCCTTTCTTCCTCCCTCTCTCCCTCTCGTTCTCTCTCTCTCTCCCCCCCTCTGTCATCCATCCGTCCGTCAGCAGTCCCTGTAGTAATCATGGCTCTCTTGGTCCTAGCTGAGCCTGTTGTGAGTGGAGTAGAATGAAGTGCTGAAAATGCTCCAGTCAAGCCTCATTAGCTTCTCATTACCTTTGCAAACTGAAAGCAAGAGAGATTTTTGTATTCAATCGCAGGAGCGGAGGGTCCCTGGAATCACAATGAGAGAGAGAGAGAGAGAGAGAGAGAGAGAGAGAGAGAGAGAGAGAGAGAGAGAGAGAGAGAGAGAGGAGAGAGAGAGAGAGAGAGAGAGAGAGAGAGAGAGAGAGAGAGAGAGAGAGAATAACCTCTCTCATTTCAGGTGCTGCACATCCAAGCGTTCAGTTGGCCCCGCTCTGGGAATTCAAGTTTTATTTCCATCCCACTAACACAATAATCCCGTCATTAAAGTCAATTCTTAAAGTTAAATATGACATTCGTCAGCAGAGAGTTTTTTTTTTCCAGTCCTTCAACAACAAGTGGCAGAGCTTTATAAACCTGTCATGTTGTATTACTGCCCTGGAAAACGCCTCCTTTTGAAGTTCTCTCTCTGGCTTTCCTTTAATAATGCTTCTTCTTCTCGGGCGATGAGGTACCTCATCTGTCTGTCTGTACCCTGGGAACGATGGAGTAGCTCATCTGTATATCTGTACCCTGGGAACGATGGAGTAGCTCATCTGTACCTGTACCCTGGGAACGATGGAGTAGCTCATCTGTATGTCTGTACCCTGGGAACGATGGAGTAGCTCATCTGTACCTGTACCCTGGGAACGATGGAGTAGCTCATCTGTACCTGTACCCTGGGAACGATGGAGTAGCTCATCTGTATATCTGTACCCTGGGAACGATGGAGTAGCTCATCTGTACCTGTACCCTGGGAACGATGGAGTAGCTCATCTGTATGTCTGTACCCTGGGAACGATGGAGTAGCTCATCTGTACCTGTACCCTGGGAATGATGGAGTAGCTCATCTGTATGTCTGTACCCTGGGAACGATGGAGTAGCTCATCTGTATATCTGTACTCTGGGAACGATGGAGTAGCTCATCTGTATGTCTGTACCCTGGGAACGATGGAGTAGCTCATCTGTATCTGTACCCTGGGAACGATGGAGTAGCTCATCTGTACCTGTACCCTGGGAACGATGGAGTAGCTCATCTGTATGTCTGTACCCTGGGAACGATGGAGTAGCTCATCTGTATATCTGTACCCTGGGAACGATGGAGTAGCTCATCTGTATATCTGTACCCTGGGAACGATGGAGTAGCTCATCTGTATCTGTACCCTGGGAACGATGGAGTAGCTCATCTGTACCTGTACCCTGGGAACGATGGAGTAGCTCATCTGTATGTCTGTACCCTGGGAACGATGGAGTAGCTCATCTGTATATCTGTACCCTGGGAACGATGGAGTTGCTCATCTGTATATCTGTACCCTGGGAACGATGGAGTAGCTCATCTGTATCTGTACCCTGGGAACGATGGAGTAGCTCATCTGTACCCTGGGAACGATGGAGTAGCTCGTCAGTATGTCTGTACCCTGGGAACGATGGAGTAGCTCGTCAGTATGTCTGTACCCTGGGAACGATGGAGTAGCTCATCTGTATGTCTGTACCCTGGGAACGATGGAGTAGCTCATCTGTATCTGTACCCTGGGAACGATGGAGTAGCTCATCTGTATCTGTACCCTGGGGACGATGGAGTAGCTCGTCTGTGCCCTGGGAACAATGGAGTAGCTCGTCTGAATGTCTGTACCCTGGGAACGATGGAGTAGCTCATCTGTACCTGTACCCTGGGAACGATGGAGTAGCTCATCTGTATGTCTGTACCCTGGGAACGATGGAGTAGCTCATCTGTACCTGTACCCTGGGAATGATGGAGTAGCTCATCTGTATGTCTGTACCCTGGGAACGATGGAGTAGCTCATCTGTATATCTGTACTCTGGGAACGATGGAGTAGCTCATCTGTATGTCTGTACCCTGGGAACGATGGAGTAGCTCATCTGTATCTGTACCCTGGGAACGATGGAGTAGCTCATCTGTACCTGTACCCTGGGAACGATGGAGTAGCTCATCTGTATGTCTGTACCCTGGGAACGATGGAGTAGCTCATCTGTATATCTGTACCCTGGGAACGATGGAGTAGCTCATCTGTATATCTGTACCCTGGGAACGATGGAGTAGCTCATCTGTATCTGTACCCTGGGAACGATGGAGTAGCTCATCTGTACCTGTACCCTGGGAACGATGGAGTAGCTCATCTGTATGTCTGTACCCTGGGAACGATGGAGTAGCTCATCTGTATATCTGTACCCTGGGAACGATGGAGTTGCTCATCTGTATATCTGTACCCTGGGAACGATGGAGTAGCTCATCTGTATCTGTACCCTGGGAACGATGGAGTAGCTCATCTGTACCCTGGGAACGATGGAGTAGCTCGTCAGTATGTCTGTACCCTGGGAACGATGGAGTAGCTCGTCAGTATGTCTGTACCCTGGGAACGATGGAGTAGCTCATCTGTATGTCTGTACCCTGGGAACGATGGAGTAGCTCATCTGTATCTGTACCCTGGGAACGATGGAGTAGCTCATCTGTATCTGTACCCTGGGGACGATGGAGTAGCTCGTCTGTGCCCTGGGAACAATGGAGTAGCTCGTCTGAATGTCTGTACCCTGGGAACGATGGAGTAGCTCATCTGTATGTCTGTACCCTGGGAACGATGGAGTAGCTCATCTGTATGTCTGTACCCTGGGAACGATGGAGTAGCTCATCTGTATGCCTGTACCCTGGGAACGATGGAGTAGCTCATCTGTATATCTGTACCCTGGGAACGATGGAGTAGCTCATCTGTATGTCTGTACCCTGGGAACGATGGAGTAGCTCATCTGTATGTCTGTACCCTGGGAACGATGGAGTAGCTCATCTGTATGTCTGTACCCTGGGAACGATGGAGTAGCTCGTCTGTATGTCTGTACCCTGGGAACGATGGAGTAGCTCATCTGTATCTGTACCCTGGGAACGATGGAGTAGCTCATCTGTATCTGTACCCTGGGAACGATGGAGTAGCTCGTCTGTACCCTGGGAACGATGGAGTAGCTCATCTGTATGTCTGTGCCCTGGGAACGATGGAGTAGCTCGTCTGAATGTCTGTACCCTGGGAACGATGGAGTAGCTCATCTGTATGTCTGTACCCTGGGAACGAGACAGAAAGGGGAGAGTGTTGAGACCAGCGCTGGGGAAACCCTCTCCAAGGTCTCGGTCTGACACACAAACACACACACACACACACACACACACACACACACACACACACACACACACACACACGCAAAGACCCAGAGACCCAGACAGTGGTGATTCTAGGTGAACTGAGGCCCTATGAAAGCTTGTTGGGAACACAGACCCAGACAGTGGTGATTCTAGGTGAACTGAGGCCCTATGAAAGCTTGTTGGGAACACAGACCCAGACAGTGGTGATTCTAGGTGAACTGAGGCCCTATGAAAGCTTGTTGGGAACCCAGACCCAGACAGTGGTGATTCTAGGTGAACTGAGGCCCTATGAAAGCTTGTTGGGAACCCAGACCCAGACAGCGGGGATTCTAGGTGAACTGAGGTCCTATGAAAGCTTGTTGGGAACACAACACAGACCCAGACAGTGGTGATTCTAGGTGAACTGAGGCCCTATGAAAGCTTGTTGGGAACACAGACCCAGACAGTGGTGATTCTAGGTGAACTGAGGCCCTATGAAAGCTTGTTGGGAACACAGACCCAGACAGTGGTGATTCTAGGTGAACTGAGGTCCTATGAAAGCTTGTTGGGAACCCAGACCCAGACAGTGGTGATTCTAGGTGAACTGAGGCCCTATGAAAGCTTGTTGGGAACACAACACAGCTCAAACCTCTGTAGACTGTTCACTACTGGAACTCAGTGAAACAACAGAGTAAACAACATGGAGATGAGAGATATTCCAGAAAATGGTGTTTACATTTACATAGGAGTTCAATGACTTGTAGATACAGACACAGACTGAATGACTTGTAGGTAGAGATACAGACACAGACTGAATGACTTGTAGGTACAGATACTCATACAGACTGAATGACTTGTTGATACAGACACTCATAGAGACAAAATTACTTGTATATACAGATACTCACACAGACTTAATAGCTTGTATATACAGACTGAATGACTTGTAGATACAGACTCAGTGTTCACACCTGAACAACATAAACGGAGATCCGTCTATGGAACTGTGGGTTATTTATTTGGGAACACCATGCAGAGTGTCAGGGTTTGATGTCAGCGATAAAGACCTGCCTGAGGTACGACTAGTCAGTCCATCTGCCCTGACAGTCTCTGTCAAACAGTCTTCCTAATGACCCAGCAGTCTCAGTCTCTGTCAAACGTCTTCCTTCTCACCCTGCAGTCTCAGTCTCTTTCATCAGTCTTCCTCCTCACCCAGCAGTCTCAGTCTCTTTCAACAGTCTTCCTCCTCACCCAGCAGTCTCAGTCTCTGTCAACAGTCTTCCTCCTGACCCAGCAGTCTGTCTGTGAACAGTCTTCCTCCTGACCCAGCTGTCTGTCTGTGAACATGGCATGCAGGGTAATGTAGTTCAAGGTTCCCTCCATCTTTCAATCTGTCATCTAATGTGAACTGTAACCCCTATTGGGGTCACAAGAAATTCATTCACAGCTATATGTTGGCATCACCAGGCACCCTGCCCTACCTCACATTCACAGCCATATGTTGGCATCACCAGGCGCCCTGCCCCCCTCACATTCACAGCCATATGTTGGCATCACCAGGCGCCCTGCCCTACCTCACATTCACAGCCATATGTTGGCATCACCAGGCGCCCTGCCCTACCTCACATTCACAGCCATATGTTGGCATCACCAGGCGCCCTGCCCCCCTCACATTCACAGCCATATGTTGGCATCACCAGGCGCCCTGCCCTACCTCACATTAACAGCCATATGTTGGCATCACCAGGCGCCCTGCCCCCCTCACATTCACAGCCATATGTTGGCATCACCAGGCGCCCTGCCCTACCTCACATTAACAGCCATATGTTGGCATCACCAGGCGCCCTGCCCCCCTCACATTCACAGCAATATGTTGGCATCACCAGGCGCCCTGCCCTACCTCACATTCACAGCCATATGTTGGCATGACCAGGCACCCTGCCCTACCTCACATTCACAGCCATATGTTGGCATCACCAGGCACCCTGCCCTACCTCACATTCACAGCCATATGTTGGCATCACCAGGCGCCCTGCCCTACCTCACATTCACAGCCTTATGTTGGCATCACCAGGCGCCCTGCCCTACCTCACATTCACAGCCTTCTGTTGGCATCACCAGCACATTCACAGCCATATGTTGGCATCACCAGGCGCCCTGCCCTACCTCACATTCACAGCCATATGTTGGCATCACCAGGCACCCTGCCCTACCTCACATTCACAGCCATATGTTGGCATCACCAGGCACCCTGCCCTACCTCACATTCACAGCCATATGTTGGCATCACCAGGCGCCCTGCCCTACCTCACATTCACAGCCTTATGTTGGCATCACCAGGCGCCCTGCCCTACCTCACATTCACAGCCTTATGTTGGCATCACCAGCACATTCACAGCCATATGTTGGCATCACCAGGCACACTGCCCTACCTCACATTCACAGCCATATGTTGGCATCACCAGGCGCCCTGCCCTACCTCACATTCACAGCCTTATGTTGCCCCCCTCACATTCACAGCCCTTCAAAGGGCTCAGGACTCTAACACCTTTGTTTTAACACCCTTTAACCCAAACACTACCAGCCGCTTCACTAAGTGAAGGATTAAGGGCTGAGGAGCAGTGTAAATGAACACAGAGATTTCCATCTTCTCTCTGCTCAATGCAACATTACCAAAGTCTTACCAGGATCAAGCGGGACATTTTAACTAGACAGGAAGTTGAAGGTCATTTCTGTTTCTCGTTACTCCATTTGGACTTGTAGTGCCTAACAAGAGATTGAGACAAATCCCATGTTTTATGAGAAATACACTCTTTGAGTGTTTCAGCAATGTTTAGGGGACAAAACATGCCAGTCAAAATATTGTGACATATTGTTCACATCATAATAACACTGTGGTCTGGTGTGGTCTCACACCATAATAACACTGTGGTCTAACACCATAATAACACTGTGGTCTGTTGTGGTCTCACACCATAATAACACTGTGGTATGTTGTGGTCTCACACCATAATAACACTGTGGTCTAACACCATAATAACACTGTGGTCTCACACCATAATAACACTGTGGTCTGTTGTGGTCTCACACCATAATAACACTGTGGTATGTTGTGGTCTCACACCATAATAACACTGTGGTCTAACACCATAATAACACTGTGGTCTGTTGTGGTCTAACACCATAATAACACTGTGGTCTGTTGTGGTCTCACACCATAATAACACTGTGGTCTGTTGTGGTCCCACACCATAATAACACTGTGGTCTCACACCACAATAACACTGTGGTCTGTTGTTGTCTCACACCATAATAACACTGTGGTCTCACACCATAATAACACTGTGGTCTGTTGTGGTCTCACACTATTATAACACTGTGGTCTGTTAAAATCAAATCAAATCAAATGTATTTATATAGCCCTTCGTACATCAGCTGAAATCTCAAAGTGCTGTACAGAAACCCAGCCTAATACCCCAAACAGCAAGCAATGCATGTGAAAGAAGCACGGTGGCTAGGAAAAACTCCCTAGGAAAAACACCCTAGAAAGGCAAAAAACCTAGGAAGAAACCTAGAGAGGAACCAGGCTATGAGGGGTGGCCAGTCCTCTTCTGGCTGTGCCGGGTGGATATTATAACAGAACATGGTCAAGATGTTAAAATGTTCATAAATGACCAGCATGGTCAAATAATAATAATCATAGTAGTTGTCGAGGGTGCAACAAGCACGTCCGGTGAACAGGTCAGGGTTCCATAGCCGCAGGCAGAACAGTTGAAATTGGAGCAGCAGCATGGCCAGGTGGACTGGGGACAGCAAGGAGTCATCATGCCAGATAGTCCTGAGGCATGGTCCTAGGGCTCAGGTCCTCCGAGAGAGAGAGAGAAAGAAAGAACGAAAGAAAGAAAGAAAGAAAGAGAGAAAGAGAGAATTAGAGAGAGCATATATAAATTCACACAGGACACCGGATAAGACAAGAGAAATACTCCAGATGTAACAGACTGACCCTAGCCCCCGACACATAAACTACTGCAGCATAAATACTGGAGGATGAGACAGGAGGGATCAGAAGACACTGTGGCCCCATCCGATGATACCCCCGGGCAGGGCCAAACAGGCAGGATATAACCCCACCCACTTTGCCAAAGCACAGCTCCCACACCACTAGAGGGATGTCTACAACCACCAACTTACCGTCCCAAGACAAGGCCGAGTATAGCCCACAAAGATCTCCGCCATGGTACAACCCAAGGGGGGGCGCCAACCCAGATAGGAAGACCACGTCAGTGACTCAACCCACTCAAGTGACGTACCCCTCCCATGGACGGCATGGAAGAACACCAGTAAGCCAGTGACTCAGCCCCTGTAATAGGGTTAGAGGCAGAGAATCCCAGTGGAAAGAGGGGAACCGGCAAGGCAGAGACAGCAAGGGCGGTTCGTTGCTCCAGCCTTTCCGTTCACCTTCACACTCCTGGGCCAGACTATACTTAATCATAGGACCTACTGAAGAGATAAGTCTTCAGTAAAGACTTAAAGGTTGAGACTGAGTCTGCGTCTCTCACATGGGTAGGCAGACCATTCCATAAAAATGGAGCTCTATAGGAGAAAGCCCTACCTCCAGCCGTTTGCTTAGAAATTCTAGGGACAATTAGGAGGCCTGCGTCTTGTGACCGTAGCGTACGTGTAGGTATGTACGGCAGGACCAAATCGGAAAGATAGGTAGGAGCAAGCCCATGTAATGCTTTGTAGGTTAGCAGTAAAACCTTGAAATCAGCCCTTGCCTTAACAGGAAGCTAGTGTAGGGAGGCTAGCACTGGAGTAATATGATCAAATGTTTTGGTTCTAGTCAGGATTCTAGCAGCCGTATTTAGCACTAACTGAAGTTTGTTTAGTGCTTTATCCGGGTAGCTGGAAAGTAGAGCATTGCAGTATTCCAGCCTAGAAGTAACAAAAGCATGGATTAATTTTTCTGCGTCATTTTTGGACAGAAAGTTTCTGATTTTTGCAATGTTACGTATATGGAAAAAAGCTGTCCTTGAAACAGTCTTGATATGTTCTTCAAAAGAGAGATCAGGGTCCAGAGTAACGCCGAGGTCCTTCACAGTTTTATTTGAGACAACTGTACAACCATCCAGATTAATTGTCAGATTCAACAGAAGATCTCTTTGTTTCTTGGGACCTAGAACAAGCATCTCTGTTTTGTCCGAGTTTAAAAGTAGAAAGTTTGCAGCCATCCACTTCCTTATGTCTGAAACACAGGCTTCTAGCGAGGGCAATTTTGGGGCTTCACCATGTTTCATTGAAATGTACAGCTGTGTGTCGTCCGCATAGCAGTGAAATTTAACATTATGTTTTCGAATGACATCCCCAAGAGGTAAAATATATAGTGAAAACAATAGTGGTCCTAAAACGGAACCTTGAGGAACACCGAAATTTACAATTGATTTTTTGTTGTGGTCTCACACCATAATAACACTGTGGTCTGTTGTGGTCTCACACCATAATAACACTGTGGTCTGTTGTGGTCTCACACCATAATAACACTGTGGTCTCACACCATAACAACACTGTGGTCTCACACCATAACAACACTGTGGTCTGTTGTTGTCTCACACCATAATAACACTGTGGTCTGTTGTTGTCTCACACCATAATAACACTGTGGTCTCACACCATAATAACACTGTGGTCTGTTGTGGTCTCACACCATAATAACACTGTGGTCTGTTGTGGTCTCACACCATAATAACACTGTGGTCTGTTGTGGTCTCACACCATAATAACATCTTTGATAACAGCCAGCTAGCTGATAAATGCTTCCTCTACAGCTCATATCACCGGCCATACGAGGGAAGTTGTTTTTCTCTTGGTTCATCTGTGAACTTTTTGCTCCCGTTGATAAACAGACTGTGTTTTCTCCATATTTATATCAGCCAGGGAGATGCTGCTATCAGGAGAAATGAAGAGGAGAGCTGAGTAATGAAGTGAGCTGTGATAGGAAACTACCTGATAACACTGTCATATAATATATTATATTAAGACTTAACATTCTGCAGGAAGAACACAGAGAGAAGAGAGAGGAGACTTTTCCTTTGGTTCAGACGATCTCTCCTCTCCTCCACTGTGGTTCTACCTGCTGGTTAGGTAGTTAGTATTCAGGCTAGGTAGGTTAGGTAGTTAGAAATCAGGCTAGGTAGGTTAGGTAGTAAGTATTCATGCTAGGTAGGTTAGGTAGTTAGTATTCAGGCTAGGTAGGTTAGGTAGTTAGTATTCAGGCTAGGTAGGTTAGGTAGTTAGTAATCAGGCTAGGTAGGTTAGGTAGTAAGTATTCAGTAGTTAGTATTCAGGCTAGGTGGGTTAGGTAGTTAGTTTTCAGGCTAGGTAGGTTAGGTAGTTAGTATTCAGGTTAGGAAGGTTAGGTAGTTAGTATTCAGGCTAGGTAGGTTAGGTAGTTAGTATTCAGGCTAGGTAGGTTAGGTAGTTAGTATTCAGGCTAGGTAGGTTAGGTAGTTAGGTAGTAAGTATTCAGTAGTTAGTATTCAGGTTAGGTAGTTAGTATCCAGGCTAGGTAGGTTAGGTATTTAGTATTCAGGCTAGATAGGTTAGGTAGTTAGTATTCAGGTTAGGAAGGTTAGGTAGTTAGTATTCAGGCTAGGTAGGTTAGGTAGTTAGTATTCAGGCTAGGTAGGTTAGGTAGTTAGTATTCAGGCTAGGTAGGTTAGGTAGTTAGTAATCAGGCTAGGTAGGTTAGGTAGTTAGTATTCAGGCTAGGTAGGTTAGGTAGTTAGTATCCAGGCTAGGTAGGTTAGGTAGTTAGTATTCAGGTTAGGTAGGTTAGGTAGTTAGTATTCAGGCTAGGTAGGTTAGGTAGTTAGTATTCAGGCTAGGTAGGTTATGTAGTTAGTATTCAGGCTAGGGAGGTTAGGTAGTTAGTATTCAGGCTAGGAAGGTTAGGTATTTAGTATTCAGGCTAGGTAGGTTAGGTAGTTAGTTTTCAGGCTAGGTAGGTTAGGTAGTTAGTATTCAGGCGAGGTAGGCTAGGTAGTTAGTATTCAGGCTAGTTAGGTTAGGTAGTTAGTATTCAGGCTAGGTAGGTTAGGTAGTTAGTATTCAGGCTAGGTAGATTAGGTAGTTAGTATTCAGGCTAGGCAGGTTAGGTAGTTAGTATTCAGGCTAGGCAGGTTAGGTAGTTAGGTATTCAGGCTAGGTAGGTTAGGTAGTTAGCATTCAGGTTAGGTAGTTAGTATTCAGGTTAGGTAGGTTAGGTAGTTAGTATTCAGGCTAGGTAGGTTAGGTAGTTAGTATTCAGGCTAGGTAGGTCATCAAATCAAATCAAATGTATTTATATAGCCCTTCTTACATCAGCTGATATCACAAAGTGCTGTACAGAAACCCAGCCTAAAACCCCAAACAGCAAGCAATGCAGGTGTAGAAGCACGGTGGCTAGGAAAAACTCCCTAGAAAGGCCAGAACCTAGGAAGAAACCTAGAGAGGAACCAGGCTATGAGGGGTGGCCAGTCCTCTTCTGGCTGTGCCAGGTGGAGATTATAACAACACATGGCCTAGATGTTCAAATGTTCATAAATGACCAGCATTGTCAAATAATAATAATCATAGTGTTGTCGAGGGTGCAAGAAGTCAGTAACACAAGAGTAAGTGTCAGTTGGCTTTTTATAGCCGATCTTTGAGAGTATCTCTATCGCTCCTGCTGTCTCTAGAGAGTTGAAAACAGCAGGTCTGGGACAGGTAGCGCGTCCGGTGAATAGGTCAGGGTTCCAGCAGGTCTGGGACAACAGGTCTGGGACAGGTAGCACGTCAGGTGAACAGGTCAGGGTTCCATAGCTGCAGGCAGAACAGTTGGAACTGGAGCAGCAGCACGGCCAGGTGAACTGGGGACAGCAAGGAGTCATCAAGCCAGGTAGTCCTGAGGCATGGTCCTAGGGCTCAGGTCCTCCGAGAAAGAGAAAGAAAGAAAGAGAAAGAGAGAGAGAATTAGAGAGAGCATATTTAAATTCACACAGGACAACGGAAAAGACAAGAGAAATACTCCAGATGTGACAGACTGACCCTAGCCCCCCGACACATAAACTACTGCAGCATAAATACTGGAGGCTGAGACAGGAGGGATCAGGAGACACTGTGGCCCCATCCGATGAAACTCCCGGACAGGGCCAAACAGGTAGGATATAACCACACCCACTTCGCCAAAGCACAGCCTCCACACCACTAGGTAAGGTAGTTAGTATTCAGGTTAGGCAGGTTAGGTAGTTAGTATTCAGGCTAGGTGGGTTAGGTAGTTAGTATTCAGGTTAGGTAGGTTAGGTAGTTAGTATTCAGGCTAGGTAGGTTAGGTAGTTAGTGTTCAGGCTAGGTAGGTTAGGTAGTTAGTATTCAGGCTAGGTAGGTTAGGTAGTTAGTATTCAGGCTAGGTAGGTTAGGTAGTTAGTGTTCAGGCTAGGTAGGTTAGGTAGTTAGTATTCAGGTTAGGTAGTTAGTATTCAGGCTAGGTAGGTTAGGTAGTTAGTATTCAGGCTAGGTAGGATAGGTAGTTAGTATTCAGGTTAGGTAGTTAGTTTTCAGGCTAGGTAGGTAAGGTAGTTAGTATTCAGGCTAGGTAGGTTAGGTAGTTAGTATTCAGGCTAGGTAGGTAAGGTAGTTAGTATTCAGGTTAGGTAGTTAGTATCCAGGCTAGGTAGGTTAGGTAGTTAGTATTCAGGCTAGGTAGTTTAGGTAGTTAGTATTCAGGCTAGGTAGGTTAGGTAGTTAGTATTTGGGCTAGGTAGGTTAGGTAGTTAGTATTCAAGCTAGGTAGGTTAGGTAGTTAGTATTCAGGCTAGGTAGTTTAGGTAGTTAGTATTCATGCTAGTTAGGATAGTTAGTTAGTATTCAGGCTAGGTAGGTTAGGTAGTTAGTATGCAGGCTAGGTAGGTTAGGTAGTTAGAATTCAGGCTAGGTAGGTTAGGTAGTTAGTATGCAGGCTAGGTAGGTTAGGTAGTTAGAATTCAGGCTAGGTAGGTTAGGTAGTTAGTATTCAGGCTAGGTGGAGCTGGTACGAATGTCGTGTTCCAGGACGAATACATTGCAGACGTTTCATTGCATCAACCAATGGATGCGTGCCATGTCGTTGGCAGTGCAGTTGGGCGTCAGATTGCTGTATCATATGATGCGTTTAGCTGACATTATAAACACCTATCCAGGCAATGTGGTCACAGGCGTTCAGCAAGCGTCTGTAATTAGGTCAGCTTGGAATGTGGCCTTATCACTGGGCAGACTCTCTTCCTGGTCGGCCTGGAACATAGCCATGTCCTTATTGGGCTGACTCTCTTCCTGGTCGGCCTGGAACATAGCCATGTTCTTATTGGGCTGACTCTCTTCCTGGTCGGCCTGGAACATAGCCATGTTCTTATTGGGCTGACTCTCTTCCTGGTCGGCCTGGAACATAGCCATGTCCTTATTGGGCTGACTCTCTTCCTGGTCGGCATGGAACATAGCCATGTCCTTATTGGGCTGACTCTCTTCCTGGTCGGCCTGGAACATAGCCATGTCCTTATTGGGCGGACTCTCTTCCTGGTCGGCCTGGAACATAGCCATGTTCTTATTGGGCTGACTCTCTTCCTGGTCGGCATGGAACATAGCCATGTCCTTAATTGGGCTGACTCTCTTCCTGGTCGGCATGGAACATAGCCATGTCCTTAATTGGGCTGACTCTCTTCCTGGTCGGCCTGGAACATAGCCATGTCATTATTGGGCTGACTCTCTTCCTGGTCGGCCTGGAACATAGCCATGTTCTTATTGGGCTGACTCTCTTCCTGGTCGGCCTGGAACATAGCCATGTTCTTATTGGGCTGACTCTCTTCCTGGTCGGCCTGGAACATAGCCATGTTCTTATTGGGCTGACTCTCTTCCTGGTCGGCCTGGAACATAGCCATGTCCTTATTGGGCTTGAGGTGAGGAGGGGTATTATTGAACATTCTCTTTGAAGAGGTAGGGTTTCAGATGTTTTCAGAAGATGTGCAGGGACTCTGCTGTCCTAGCTTCAGGGGAAGCTGGTTCCACCATTGGGGTGCCTGGCCAGAGAAGAACTTGGACTGGACTGAGTGGACATTGGGGTGCCTGGTCAGAGAATAACTTGGACTGGGCTGAGTGGACATTGGGGTGCCAGGACAGAGAAGAACTTGGACTGGGCTGAGTGGACATTGGGGTGCCTGGACAGAGAAGAACTTGGACTGGGTTTGAGTGGACATTGGGGTGCCTGGACAGAGAAGAACTTGGACTGGGCTGAGTGGACATTGGGGTGCCTGGACAGAGAAGAACTTGGACTTGGCTGAGTGGACATTGGGGTGCCTGGACAGAGAAGAACTTGGACTGGGCTGAGTGGACATTGGGGTGCCTGGACAGAGAAGAACTTGGACTGGGCTGAGTGGACATTGGGGTGCCAGGACAGAGAAGAACTTGGACTGGGCTGAGCTGGAGCTGCCCTCCTGTAAGGGCCAAGAGACCAGAGGTGGCAGAACTGAGTGCTCGGGTTGGGGTGTAGGGTTGGAGCATAGCTGAAGATAAGGAGGAGCAGTTCCTCTTGCTGTTCCGTAGGTAAAGACCATGGCGTTGTAGTGGATGCGAGCTTCAACTGGAAGCCAGTGGAGTGTGGAGAGGAACATGTTGAAAACCAGGAGGTGCTGGATAAGTTGCAGGGGATTGATGGCACAAGCAGGGAGCCCAGCCAACAACTGCAGCCTGACCCCCAGCCCAGTCTCCCTCACCCCCCAGCCCCGTCTCCCTTATCCCCCAGCCCAGCCTGACCCCCAGCCCAGCCTGACCCCCAGCCCAGCCTGACCCACAGCCCCGTCTCCCTCACCCCCCAGCCCAGTCTCCCTCACCCCCCAGCCCAGTCTCACTCACCCCCCAGCCCAGCCTGACCCCCAGCCCCGTCTCCCTCACCCCCCAGCCCAGCCTGACCCCCAGCCCCGTCTCCCTCACCCCCCAGCCCAGCCTGACCCCCAGCCCCGTCTCCCTCACCCCCCAGCCCAGCCTGCCCCCCAGCCCAGTCTCCCTCAACCCCCAGCCCAGCCTGACCCCCAGCCCAGTCTCCCTCAACCCCCAGCCCAGTCTCCCTCCCCTCTCAGCCCCGTCTCCCAACCCAGCCCAGCCCAGCCTGACCCCCAGCCCAGCCTGACCCCCAGCCCATCCTGACCCCCAGCCCATCCTGACCCCCAGCCCATCCTGACCCCTAGCCCAGCCTGACCCCCAGCTCAGCCTGACCCTGAGCCCAGCCTGACCCCCAGCCCATCCTGACCCCCAACCCAGCCTGACCCATAGCCCAGCCTGACCCCCAGCCCAGTCTCCCTCATCCCCCAGCCCAGCCTGACCCCCAGCCCAGCCTGACCCCCAGCCCATCCTGACCCCCAGCCCATCCTGACCCCCAGCGCATCCTGACCCCCAGCCCAGCCTGACCCCCAGCCCAGTCTCCCTCATCCCCCAGCCCAGCCTGACCCCCAGCCCAGTCTCCCTCATCCCCCAGCCCCAGTCTGACCCCAGCCCAGTCTGACCCCCAGCCCAGTCTGACCACCAGCCCAGCCTGACCCCCCAGCCCAGCCTCACCCCCCAGCCCAGCCTCCCAGACAGAGGAAGTATGAATGCCCAGACAGGATTTGTGGTAATTAATCATGGTAGTCTGAAGCCTGTTGAAGCCTGTCAGAACTCCTCCCCTCTCCCATGTGATTGGTTAACACGTTCCTCCTCCCTCTACAGTTGTCCAGGTCTCCCGCTCTTCTCTCCCATGTGATTGGTTATCACGTTCCTCCTCCCCTCTCCCATGTGATTGGTTACCACGTTCCTCCTCCCTCTACAGTTGTCCAGGTCTCCAACTCTTCTCTCCCATGTGATTGGTTATCACGTTCCTCCTCCCTTCCGCCTCCAATTGAATTGTTAAATTGTCATTATTTTGCCAATATGACCTATTTATTGCCTTACCTCCCTAATTTGCACACACTGTATTTAGACTTTTCTATTGCGTTATTGACTATATATTTGGTTAAATAAAGGACTTGTTCTCAACTGGCCTACCTGGTAAAATGAAGGACTTGTTCTCAATAGGGTACATGTATAGAGTGTTGTATTGTATGTGTGTGTGTGTGTGTGTGTGTGTGTGTGTGTGTGTGTGTGTGTGTGTGTGTGTGTGTGTGTGTGTGTGTGTGTGTGGTGTGTGTGTGTGTGTGTGTGTGTGTGTGTGTGTGTGTGTGTGTGTGTGTGTGTGTGTGTGTGTGTGTGTGTGTGTGTGTGTGTGTGTGTGTCCTGTGCTCTGAGCTGACCCTGGTCCCACTGGTGCTCCCCTCCTAATTACCACCCACAGCCACAACACAAATCTTTCACTCTCTCTCTCTCTTTCATTCCTCCCCTCTCTTCCTCACTCTCACGTGGACTGTCTTACTGTCCGGCTGTCTGACTGTCTGTCTGGCTGGTTGACTGTCTGTCTGTCTGGCTGTCTGGCTGTCTGCCTGGCTGACTGTCTAACTGTCTGGCTGGCTGCCTGGGTGTCTGGTTGACTGTCTGGGTGTCTGACTGTCTAACTGTCTGACTGTCTGGGTGTCTGACTGTCTGACTGTCTGTCTCGGTGTCTGTCTGTCTGACTGTCTGTCTGACTGTCTGGGAGAAAACAGCCAACGGAGCCCAACCCCAATATGTTCACCAAAACAAAGTGATTGTCTTCAAACATGCAAATTATAATGTTTTTCAACCAGGCAAGAGCAAATTCTTATTTACAATGACAGCCTAGGAACAGTGGGTTAACTGTCTTGTTCAGGGGCAGAACGACAGATTTTCACCTTATCAGCTCGGGGATTCGATCTAGCAACCTTTTGGTTACTGGCCTAACGCGCTAACCACTAGTCTACCTGCTGGTTACTGGCCCAACACTCTAACCACTAGTCTACCTGCTGCTTACTGGCCCAACGCTCTAACCACTAGTCTACCTGCTGGTTACTGGCCCAACGCTCTAACCACTAGTCTACCTGCTGCCCTGCAGTTGCTGCATTTAAACTTCAAAGAATAGTACTTTTTAAAATACATATTTATTTCTCAATTCTTGGTTATCCACAGGATCCTGTGATATCTGAAAGCAGAATAGTAATTTAACTGGTGTTTTTATTACATGGTCTGTCTGCTTGTCTGGCTAGCAAAGACAGAAGTAGCATCACTCAGGTGAGTTATAATGATGTACTGTGATCCTGAATATGAGTGGTTCAACTGTCATTATCACCAAAGTTCATCCATGCATGAATGTACCTTATTCAGAGAGATCCACTGGTCTCCAGTCTGGTCCCACAGAGCAGCTGAGAGGAGACTGCTGAGAGGGGAGAGACCAGGAAGGAGACTGAAGAGAGGGGAGGAACCAGGAAGGAGACTGAAGAGAGGGGAGAGACCAGGAAGGAGACTGAAGAGAGGGGAGAGACCAGGAAGGAGACTGAAGAGAGGGGAGAGACCAGGAAGGAGACTGAAGAGAGGGGAGGGACCAGGAAGGAGACTGAAGAGAGGGGAGAGACCAGGAAGGAGACTGAAGAGAGGGGAGAGACCAGGAAGGAGACTGAAGAGAGGGGAGAGACCAGGAAGGAGACTGAAGAGAGGGGAGAGACCAGGAAGGAGACTGAAGAGAGGGGAGGAACCAGGAAGGAGACTGAAGAGAGGGGAGAGACCAGGAAGGAGACTGAAGAGAGGGGAGAGACCAGGAAGGAGACTGAAGAGAGGGGAGAGACCAGGAAGGAGACTGAAGAGAGGGGAGAGACCAGGAAGGAGACTGAAGAGAGGGGAGAGACCAGGAAGGAGACTAAAGAGAGGTGAGGAACCAGGAAGGAACCAGCCAGGAGACTGAAGAGAGGGGAGGAACCAGGAAGGAACCAGCCAGGAGACTGAAAAGAAGGGAAAGACCAGGAAGGAACCAGCCAGGAGAGAGGACAAGAGGAGGGAAGGACCAGGAAAGAGACTGAAGAGAGGGGAGGAACCAGGAAGGAAACAGCCAGGAGACTGAAGAGAGGGGAGAGACCAGGAAGGAACCAGCCAGGACACTGAAGAGAGGGGAGGGACCAGGAAGGAGACTGAAGAGAGGGGAGAGACCAGGAAGGAGACAGAAGAGAGGGGAGGAACCAGGAAGGAGACTGAAGAGAGGGGAGGAACCAGGAAGGAACCAGCCAGGAGAAAGGAGAAGAGCAGGGAGAGACCAGGAAGGAACCAGCCAGGAGAAAGGAGATGAGCAGGGAGAGACCAGGAAGGAACCAGCCAGGAGAGAGGAGAAGAGCAGGGAGAGACCAGGAAGGAACCAGCCAGGAGAGAGGAGAAGAGCAGGGAGAGACCAGGAAGGAACCAGCCAGGAGAAAGGAGAAGAGCAGGGAGAGACCGGGAAGGAACCAGCCAGGAGAGAGGAGAAGAGCAGGGAGAGACCAGGAAGGAACCAGCCAGGAGAGAGGAGAAGAGGATCCAGGAAAGAATAAGCCAGGAGATAACAGCTTCTCATTAACATAATCATCTCCGTCCTCCAGCTCAGTGTGATTGTGTGTGTAGTTAGCTGCTGTAGCCCCCCTCTCCTCCTCCTCCAGTGTAGTTAGCTGCTGTAGCCCCCCCTCTCCCCCTCCTCCAGTGTAGTTAGCTGCTGTAGCCCCCCTCTCCTCCTACTCCAGTGTAGTTAGCTGCTGTAGCCCTC
This sequence comes from Salmo trutta, assembly GCF_901001165.1. Lineage (NCBI taxonomy): Eukaryota > Metazoa > Chordata > Actinopteri > Salmoniformes > Salmonidae > Salmo > Salmo trutta. The sequence continues at coordinate 2,670,957 of NW_021823115.1, read as the reverse complement.
CTCTCCTCCTCCTCCAGTGTAGTTAGCTGCTGTAGCCCCCCTCTCCTCCTCCTCCAGTGTAGTTAGCTGCTGTAGCCCCCCTCTCCTCCTCCTCCAGTGTAGTTAGCTGCTGTAGCCCCCCTCCTCCAGTGTAGTTAGCTGTTGTAGTCCCCCCTCTCCTCCTCCTCCAGTGTAGTTAGCTGTTGTAGTCCCCCCTCTCCTCCTCCTCCAGTGTAGTTAGCTGCTGTAGCCCCCCTCTCCTCCTCCTCCAGTGTAGTTAGCTGCTGTAGCCCCCCCTCCTCCAGTGTAGTTAGCTGCTGTAGCCCCCCTCCTCCAGTGTAGTTAGCTGTTGTAGTCCCCCCTCTCCTCCTCCTCCAGTGTAGTTAGCTGTTGTAGTCCCCCCTCTCCTCCTCCTCCAGTGTAGTTAGCTGTTGTAGTCCCCCCTCTCCTCCTCCTCCAGTGTAGTTAGCTGCTGTAGCCCCCTCTCCTCCTCCTCCAGTGTAGTTAGCTGCTGTAGCCCCCCCTCTCCTCCTCCTCCAGTGTAGTTAGCTGCTGTAGCCCCCCTCCTCCAGCGTAGTTAGCTGCTGTAGCCCCCCTCTCCTCCTCCTCCAGTGTAGTTAGCTGCTGTAGCCCCCCCTCTCCCCCTCCTCCAGTGTAGTTAGCTGCTGTAGCCCCCCTCTCCTCCTACTCCAGTGTAGTTAGCTGCTGTAGCCCTCCTCTCCTCCTCCTCCAGTGTAGTTAGCTGCTGTAGCCCCCCTCTCCTCCTCCTCCAGTGTAGTTAGCTGCTGTAGCCCCCCTCTCCTCCTCCTCCAGTGTAGTTAGCTGCTGTAGCCCCCCTCCTCCAGTGTAGTTAGCTGTTGTAGTCCCCCCTCTCCTCCTCCTCCAGTGTAGTTAGCTGTTGTAGTCCCCCCTCTCCTCCTCCTCCAGTGTAGTTAGCTGTTGTAGTCCCCCCTCTCCTCCTCCTCCAGTGTAGTTAGCTGTTGTAGTCCCCCCTCTCCTCCTCCTCCAGTGTAGTTTGCTGCTGTAGCCCCCTCTCCTCCTCCTCCAGTGTAGTTAGCTGCTGTAGCCCCCCCTCTCCTCCTCCTCCAGTGTAGTTAGCTGCTGTAGCCCCCCTCCTCCAGCGTAGTTAGCTGCTGTAGCCCCCCTCTCCTCCTCCTCCAGTGTAGTTAGCTGCTGTAGCCCCCCCTCTCCTCCTCCTCCAGCATAGTTAGCTGCTGTAGCCCCCCCTCTCCTCCTCCTCCAGTGTAGTTAGCTGCTGTAGCCCCCCTCCTCCAGTGTAGTTAGCTGCTGTAGCCCCCCCTCTCCTCCTCCTCCAGTGTAGTTAGCTGCTGTAGCCCCCCTCTCCACCTCCTCCAGTGTAGTTAGCTGCTGTAGCCCCCCCTCCTCCTCCTCCTCCAGTGTAGTTAGCTGCTGTAGCCCCCCCTCTCCTCCTCCTCCAGTGTAGTTAGCTGCTGTAGCCCCCCCTCTCCTCCTCCTCCAGTGTAGTTAGCTGCTGTAGCCCCCCTCCTCCAGTGTAGTTAGCTGCTGTAGCCCCCCCTCCTCCTCCTCCTCCAGTGTAGTTAGCTGCTGTTGCCCCCCTCTCCTCCTCCTCCAGTGTAGTTAGCTGCTGTTGCCCCCCTCTCCTCCTCCTCCAGTGTAGTTAGCTGCTGTAGCCCCCCCTCTCCTCCTCCTCCTCCAGTGTAGTTAGCTGCTGTAGCCCCCCTCTCCTCCTCCTCCAGTGTAGTTAGCTGCTGTAGCCCCCCTCTCCTCCTCCTCCTGCAGTGTAGTTGGCCGGCAGCTCCCCTGTGTCCTCCAGTATTTTAAGCCAGTTAATAATCATTACTGATGTTCAGTGAAGTGGCTAAGCAGAATAATGAACTCACCTGAGACAAACTAAATGAACCCTTCTCTTCTCAGCTATCCATTCTTCTGCTAACACCCCCTGCATCAGGGGACCTATTATAAACATCTATTAACCGGTGAAACGCTCCTCTCGCTACGCTAACATCTGATCAGAGACCATGGTGTTTCCGGGGACGTAACCTGCTTGCTGCTTCTCGGTAATTACAGACCACATACGGAAGTAGTTATTACAAGAGATACCAGACTGACCTGCAGCAACATTATAGAGTATGGATCACCCATACAATGATCTATATAGAATGATATGGTGATCTGTATAGAATGATATGGTGATATGGTGATCTCTATAGAATGATACAATGATCTATATAGAATGATATGGTGATCTGTATAGAATTATATGGTTATCTGTATAGAATGATATGGTGATATGGTGAAATCTATAGGGTGATATGGTGATCTATATAGAATTATATGGTGATATGTATAGAATGATATGGTGATGATATGGGGATCTCTATAGAATTATATGGTGACCTCTATAGAATGATATGGTGATCTCTATAGAATGATATGGTGATATGCTAACCTGTATTGAATGATATGGTGATCTATATAGAATGATATGGTGATCTCTATAGAATGATATGGTGATCTCTATAGAGTTATATGGGGATCTCTATAGAATGATATGGTGATCTCTATAGAATGATATGGTGATCTCTATAGAATGATATGGTGATCTCTATAGAATGATATGGTGATCTGTATATAATGATATGGTGATCTCTATAGAATGATATGGTGATCTATATAGAATGATATGGTGAGCTCTATAGAATGATATGGTGATCTCTATAGAATGATATGGTGATCTCTATAGAATGATAGGGTGATCTCTATTGAATGATATGGTGATCTTTATAGAATGATATGGTGATCTCTATAGAATGATATGGTGATCTCTATAGAGTGATATGGTGATATCTATAGAATGATATGGTGATATCTATAGAATTATATAAGGTGATCTGTATAGAATGATATGGTGATCTATATAGAATGATATGGTGATATATATAGAATGATATGGTGATCTGTATAGAATGATATGGTGATCTATATAGAATGATATGCTGATCTATATAGAATGGTATGGGGATCTCTATGGAATGATATGGTGATCTCTGTAGAATGATATGGTGATCTATATAGGATGATATGGTGATCTCTATAGAATGATATGGTGATCTCTATAGAATGATATGGTGATCTCTATAGAATGATATGGTGATCTCTATAGAATGATATGTTGATTAGATTTTTTGTTTGATTTGATTTCCCTGTTAGCAGACACCAATGGAGACAGTATGAGGGCCTGATTGGGAGTTTAGCCAAGACACTACTCTTACAATACGTGCCATGGCATCTTAGTGATCAGGACACCCATTTAACGCCCCATCTGAAAGACAGCACCCTACACAGGGCAATGTCCCCAATCACTGCCCTGCTGCATTAGTGATCACAGAGAGTCAGGACACCCATTTAATGTCCCATCTGAAAGACAGCACCCTACACAGGGCAATGTCCCCAATCACTGCCCTGCTGCATTAGTGATCACAGACAGTCAGGACACCCATTTAATGTCCCATCTGAAAGACAGCACCCTACACAGGGCAATGTCCCCAATCACTGCCCTGCTGCATTAGTGATCACAGACAGTCAGGACACCCATTTAATGTCCCATCTGAAAGACAGCACCCTACACAGGGCAATGTCCCCAATCACTGCCCTGCTGCATTAGTGATCACAGAGAGTCAGGACACCCATTTAATGTCCCATCTGAAAGACAGCACCCTACACAGGGCAATGTCCCCAATCACTGCCCTGCTGCATTAGTGATCACAGACAGTCAGGACACCCATTTAATGTCCCATCTGAAAGACAGCACCCTACACAGGGCAATGTCCCCAATCACTGCCCTGCTGCATTAGTGATCACAGACAGTCAGGACACCCATTTAATGTCCCATCTGAAACACAGCACCCTACACAGGGCAATGTCCCCAATCACTGCCCTGCTGCATTCGTGATCACATAGAGTCAGGACACCCATTTAATGTCCCATCTGAAAGACAGCACCCTACACAGGGCACTGTCCCCAATCACTGCCCTGGGGTATTTTGTTTAGACTAGAGGAACGAGTACCTCCTACTGGCCCTCCAACACCACTTCCAGCAGCATCTGGTCCCCCATCCAGGGTCTGACCAGGGACTGACCAGGGAGTGCCTCCTACTGGCCCTCCAATACCACTTCCAGCAGCATCTGGTCCCCCATCCAGGGACTGACCAGGGAGAGCCTCCTACTGGGTCTCCAATACCACTTCCAGCAGCATCTGGTCCCCCATCCAGGGACTGACCAGGGAGAGCCTCCTACTGGCCCTCCAATACCACTTCCAGCAGCATCTGGTCCCCCGTCCAGGGACTGACCAGGGAGAGCCTCCTACTGGCCCTCCAATACCACTTCCAGCAGCATCTGGTCCCCCATCCAGGGACTGACCAGGGACTGACCAGGGAGTGCCTCCTACTGGCCCTCCAATACCACTTCCAGCAGCATCTGGTCCCCCATCCAGGGACTGACCAGGGAGAGCCTCCTACTGGCCCTCCAATACCACTTCCAGCAGCATCTGGTCCCCCGTCCAGGGACTGACCAGGGAGAGCCTCCTACTGGGTCTCCAATACCACTTCCAGCAGCATCTGGTCCCCCATCCAGGGACTGACCAAGGAGTGCCTCCTACTGGGTCTCCAATACCACTTCCAGCAGCATCTGGTCCCCATCCAGGGACTGACCAGGGAGTGCCTCCTACTGGGTCTCCAATACCACTTCCAGCAGCATCTGGTCCCCCATCCAGGGACTGACCAGGGACTGACCAGGGAGTGCCTCCTACTGGGTCTCCAATACCACTTCCAGCAGCATCTGGTCCCCCATCCAGGGACTGACCAGGGACTGACCAGGGAGTGCCTCCTACTGGCCCTCCAATACCACTTCCAGCAGCATCTGGTCCCCCATCCAGGGACTGACCAGGGAGTGCCTCCTACTGGCCCTCCAATACCACTTCCAGCAGCATCTGGTCCCCCATCCAGGGACTGACCAGGGAGTGCCTCATACTGGGTCTCCAATACCACTTCCAGCAGCATCCGGTCCCCCATCCAGGGACTGACCAGGGACTGACCAGGGAGTACCTCCTACTGGCCCTCCAATACCACTTCCAGCAGCATCTGGTCCCCCATCCAGGGACTGACCAGGACCAACCCTTCTTAGCTTCAAAGGCAGGTCAGCAGTGGGATGTGGTCAGTATGTAAATGTCTGCCTGGCAGTTTTGGATGTGAATGAATGAAAGTTATCAGATGATTTGGTAACATTTCATTAGATGGTCCACCTCAGATTATCTGTAGTATGAGGACATTGTCAATCACTATGACAGCTGCCTGTCTTTCTGCCAGGTCACATGGTCAGGAACAGGAAGTAGAACAGGAAGTAGACAAGCTGTTAATTAAAAACATGCCACTTCAATGCAGCTACGACCGGAAGGGACTTTTCTTAGCAGGTTAGGAGAATTTACCAACCAGTTAGGATAATGAATTTAACAGGTTAGGAGAATTTGCCAACCAGTTAGGATAATGAATTTAACAGGTTAGGAGAATTTACCAACCAGTTAGGATAATGAATTTAGCAGGTTAGGAGAATTTACCAACCAGTTAGGATAATGAATTTAGCAGGTTAGGAGAATTTACCAACCAGTTAGGATAATGAATTTAGCAGGTTAGGAGAATTTGCCAACCAGTTAGGATAATGAATTTAACAGGTTAGGAGAATTTACCAACCAGTTAGGATAATGAATTTAGCAGGTTAGGAGAATTTGCCAACCAGTTAGGATAATGAATTTAGCAGGTTAGGAGAATTTGCCAACCAGTTAGGATAATGAATTTAGCAGGTTAGGAGAATTTACCAACCAGTTAGGATAATGAATTTAGCAGGTTAGGAGAATTTACCAACCAGTTAGGATAATGAATTTAACAGGTTAGGAGAATTTACCAACCAGTTAGGATAATGAATTTAGCAGGTTAGGAAAATTTGCCAACCAGTTAGGATAATGAATTTCGCAGGTTAGGAGAATTTGCCAACCAGTTAGGATAATGAATTTAGCAGGTTAGGTGATTAGGTTAAGATTAGGAATAGGGTTAGGGTTAGGTTTAGCTAAAATGCTCTCCTAACCTGCTACGAAAAGTCACTTCTGTTCGTAGCTACATGGAAGTGTGGTGTTTTTAGGGAATAGAGGCTGTTTACCTCTCTAGATTAGATGAGTTTAATGGTCACATGCACAGGGTCACAGATGTAATTGCAGGGTACAGTGAAAGTGTTAAGCTCTGAGCTCCAACAGTGGAGGAAAAAAGAGAAGTGAATGAAACAATACAAATACTAATAATACATATTTACAACTGAAACAATACAAATACTAATATATACATATTTACAACTGAAACAATACAAATACTAATATATACATATTTACAACTGAAACAATACAAATACTAATATATACATATTTACAACTGAAACAACACAAATAATATATACATATTTACAACTGAAACAATACAAATACTAATATATGCATATTTACAACTGTAACAATACAAATACTAATATATACATATTTACAACTGAACCAATACAAATAATAATAGATAACAGCTCCAGTCTCAGCAGAGACAGAGACAGAGCAGAGACAGAGACAGAGACAGAGACAGAGACAGAGCAGAGACAGAGACAGAGACAGAGACAGAGCAGAGCAGAGCAGAGACAGAGCAGAGACATAGACAGAGCAGAGACAGAGACAGAGACAGAGCAGAGACAGAGACAGAGACAGAGACAGAGCAGAGCAGAGACAGAGACAGAGCAGAGACAGAGGTACCTCTGACCTGATAACAGCTCTACAGAGCAGAGACAGAGACAGAGCAGAGACAGAGCAGAGACAGAGACAGAGCAGAGACAGAGACAGAGACAGAGCAGAGACAGAGACAGAGACAGAGCAGAGCAGAGACAGAGACAGAGCAGAGACAGAGGTACCTCTGACCAGATAACAGCTCTACAGAGCAGAGACAGAGCAGAGACAGAGCAGAGACAGAGCAGAGACAGAGCAGAGACAGAGCAGAGACAGAGGTACCTCTGACCTGATAACAGCTCCAGTCTCAGCAGAGACAGAGCAGAGACAGAGACAGAGCAGAGAGAGGCAGGTGACATCTATCTGGAGGCCTGGAGGCCCACTGTGGCTTCACCACTAAACAGACATCATTACAACCTCATGGAGTCAATCTAAACCAGGCCATCCAGATTGGAACAAGCCCCCATCATTAGCTGTGTCTTTCCTGCTTCACTTCCTCGTAAGACATTTATATTTCTATTACTTACACCAATAGAGGGAAATTAAAAAAAACTCCTCCTTATTCAAGTCGACATGAGGCAAAAAAATTTAAATACAAACTTAAAATCCTTTCATTTCAACGGCAATTCCTGTGTAAATTCTGTTAGAAACCCCCCCTGAGGAAGCTGTTTTTAGGAGGAGGAGTGGTTTGTAGTGGAGACCAACTCTCAGTAGTGAATAATACCTTATTACACTAAACCCTCTGTGTAATGATGTCATAAAGCAGTAATCTGTTTAGAATGACCATCTGAATGATCTGTGTGTATTAGTGTTTAACCTTCAGCTCCTCTGACCTGCTTTAATTAGACACTAATACCCCATCATCATCGCCCTGGAAGAAACTAGCCGTGACCAAACCAATGGACCCCAGCTATGCTGCTAATTCCTGACGCAATTAGCTTTTCATGTTGAGAGATTTAGCTGATTATCTGCACAATTTCACACCGTTTTTATGCAGTTCTGCTTTTTACAGAATATCTGTTTCATTTTGCCGTTACAGAATATCTGGTTCATTCTGCCTTTTACAGAATATCTGGTTCATTCTGCCTTTTACAGAATATCTGGTTCATTCTGCCTTTTACAGAATATCTGGTTCATTCTGCCTTTTACAGAATATCTGGTTCATTCTGCCTTTTACAGAATATCTGGATCATTCTGCCATTACAGAATATCTGGTTCATTCTGCCTATTACAGAATATCTGGTTCATTCTGCCTTTTACAGAATATCTGGTTCATTCTGCCTTTTACAGAATATCTGGTTCATTCTGCCATTACAGAATATCTGGTCCATTCTGCCTTTTACAGAATATCTGGTTCATTCTGCCTTTAACAGAATATCTGGTTCATTCTGCCTTTTACAGAATATCTGGTCCATTCTGTCTATTACAGAATATCTGGTTCATTCTGCCTTTTACAGAATATCTGGTTCATTCTGCCTTTTACTGAATATCTGGTTCATTCTGCCTTTTACAGAATATCTTGTTCAAATCACTTTTCATAGCAGAGGCTGAAAAGCCCATAAGAGGAGATTCTTCATATTGTTGCCATGTGCCATTGTGTCAATGCAATGCCATGTTACTGGGCCTAAACCTTATGGTGAATCTGGTCCTTTCTGACAGAGTAAATGTTCACACTACCAGAGACTCCAAGTCTCAACAATAACACCACCGCAGAGAAAAGATCTATTCAAACCTTATAGAGGAAATTCAGCACAAAAGCCTAATAGGAATGCAAAGGCCTTGTTCCCGCGTTTGGGCGGAAACGGCATTCACAGTGAACACTGCATACCGTGGTCCAAACAGAAATCCCCTTGAAATTTGAATAGAGCATGAAGTCTCCATTAGATGTTAAAACAGGACAACAGACATGAGAACAGTAACAGTGTTGTCCTGGTCCTAACTCAGACCAGAGGAAGTCTATATTAGATGTTAAAACAGAACAACAGACATGAGAACAGTAACAGTGTTGTCCTGGTCCTAACTCAGACCAGAGGAAGTCTCCATTAGATGTTAAAACAGAACAACAGACATGAGAACAGTAACAGTGTTGTCCTGGTCCTAACTCAGACCAGAGGAAGTCTCCATTAGATGTTAAAACAGGACAACAGACATGAGAACAGTAACAGTGTTGTCCTGGTCCTAACTCAGACCAGAGGAAGTCTCCATTATATGTTAAAACAGGACAACGGACATGAGAACAGTAACAGTGTTGTCCTGGTCCTAACTCAGACCAGAGGAAGTCTCCATTATATGTTAAAACAGGACAACAGACATGAGAACAGTAACAGTGTTGTCCTGGTCCTAACTCAGACCAGAGAAAGTCTCCAGGTCAAGAACGGAGGATTGGAGCCAGAGATCAGCCTAACTTTCTAGGCACTGAATAATTTAAAATCACCACCTGTTCTCCAGAGCACCACCTTATTTAACAACTTTATACTAACTTTATCACTACTCTATAAACAATATTTCCCCACGTATCCGTCAGAGAAGTGTTTTAGAGTTCACTGTGCGATGGCCTCTGGTGAGAACAGATGACGTGTCTACAGAGCTGCTCTGATGAAGGTTCTGAACAGCTCCAACTCATCACATCCCTGGAAGACACAGCCTTTACTGCCAACACAATTACAACCACACAATCAACTACCGACGCTGCTTTAGATGGCTAATCTGATCAAATCCACACCAGGCACATCAAACTATCATATTTATTCATCAAGTAACAACAAAGTTAAGGGTTTAATCTGAAGAAGAAGAAGGAAAAAATAATGACTAAAAGTAATCAGCTCTATATCTAAAGTATTAAACAAGAGTGAAGGGTGTTTTGTTCTTGGTGATTTACTGGACTGGATCATATGAATATATTTCAGCATCAAAAACATGAATATATTTCACTATCATCACATGAATATATGTCACTATCATCATATGAATATATTTCAGAATCATCGAATTAATATATTTCAGAATCATCATATGAATATATTTTAGTATCATCATATGAATATATTTTAGTATCATTATAGGAATACATTTCAGAATCATCATAGGAATATATTTTAGTATCATTATAGGAATATATTTCACTATGATCATATGAATATATTTCAGAATGATCAAATTAATATATTTCAGAATCATCATAGGAATATATTTTAGTATCATTATAGGAATATATTTTAGTATCATTATAGGAATATATTTTAGTATCATTATAGGAATATATTTTAGTATCATTATAGGAATATATTTTAGTATCATTATAGGAATATATTTTAATATCATCATATGAATATAATTTAGAATCATCATATGAATATATTTCAGAATCATCATAGGAATATATTTTAGTATCATTATAGGAATATATTTTAGTATCATTATAGGAATATATTTTAGCATCATCACATGAATATATTTTAGTATCATTATAGGAATATATTTTGGTATCATTATAGGAATATATTTTAGTATCATTATAGGAATATATTTTAGTATCATTATAGGAATATATTTTAATATCATCATATGAATATCGAAAGCCAAGTCAACAAACAGATTACCGACTATTTCGAATCCCACCGCACCCTCTCCGCTATGCAATCTGGTTTCAGAGCTGGTCATGGGTGCACCTCAGCCACGCTCAAGGTCCTAAACGACATCGTAACCGCCGTCGATAAGAAACAATACTGTGCTGCCGTATTCATTGACCTGGCCAAAGCTTTTGACTCTGTTAATCACCACATCCTCATCGGCAGACTTAGTAGCCTTGGTTTCTCAAACGATTGCGTCGCCTGGTTCACCAACTACTTCTCTGACAGAGTTCAGTGTGTCAAATCGGAGGGCCTACTGTCTGGACCTCTGGCAATCTCTATGGGGGTACCACAGGGCTCAATTCTTGGGCCAACTCTTTTCTCTGTATACATAAATGATGTCGCTCTTGCTGCTGGTGAATCTCTGATCCACCTCTACGCAGACGACACCATTCTGTATACTTCTGGCCCTTCTTTGGACACTGTGTTAACAACCCTCCAGACGAGCTTCAATACCATTCAACTCTCCTTCCGTGGTCTCCAACTGCTCCTAAACACAAGTAAAACTAAATGCATGCTCTTCAACCGATCGCTGCCTGCACCTGCCCGCCCATCCAGCATAACTTCTCTGGACGGTTCAAACTTAGAATTTGTGGACAACTACAAATACCTAGGTGTCTGGTTAGACTGTAAACTCTCCTTCCAGACTCACATCAATCATCTCCAATCCAAAGTGAAATCTAGAATTGGCTTCCTATTTCGCAACAAAGCATCCTTCACTCATGCTGCCAAACATACCCTCGTAAAACTGACCATCCTACCAATCCTCGACTTCGGCGATGTCATTTACAAAATAGCCTCCAATACCCTACTCAACAAGCTGGATGCAGTCTATCACAGTGCCATCCGTTTTGTCACCAAAGCCCCATATACAACCCACCACTGCGACCTGTATGCTCTCGTTGGCTGGCCTTCACTTCATAATCGTCGCCAAACACATTGGCTCCAGGTCATCTACAAGACCCTGCTAGGTAAAGTCCCCCCTTATCTCCGCTCACTGGTCACCATAGCAGCACCCACCTGTAGCACGCGCTCCAGCAGGTATATCTCTCTGGTCACCCCTAAAGCCAACTCCTCCTTTGGTCGTCTCTCCTTCCAGTTCTCTGCTGCCAATGACTGGAACGAACTACAAAAATCTCTGAAACTGGAAACACTTATCTCCCTCACTAGCTTTAAGCACCAGCTGTCAGAGCAGCTCACAGATCACTGCACCTGTACATAGCCCATCTATAATTTAGCCCAAACTACTACCTCTTCCCCTACTGTATTTATTTATTTTGCTCCTTTGCACCATATTATTTAGATTTGAACTTTGAACTTTCTTCAAACTACAAATCTACCATTCCAGTGTTTTTCTTGCTATACTTTATTTACTTTGCCACCATGGCATTTTTTTTGCCTTTACCTCCCTTATCTCACATCATTTGCTCACATTGTATATAATCTTATTTTTTTTCTACTGTATTTTTGACTGTATGTTGTTTACTCCATGTGTAACTCTGTGTTGTTGTATGTTGTCGAACTGCTTTGCTTTATCTTGGCCAGGTCGCAATTGTAAATGAGAACTTGTTCTCAACTTGCCTACCTGGTTAAATAAAGGTGAAATAAATAAAAATATAATTTAGAATCATCATATGAATATATTTCAGAATCATCATAGGAATATATTTTAGTATCATTATAGGAATATATTTTAGTATCATCATATGAATATATTTTAGTATCATTATAGGAATATATTTTAGCATCATCACATAAATATATTTTAGTATCATTATAGGAATATATTTTAGCATCATCACATGAATATATTTTAGTATAGTTATAGGAATATATTTTAGTATCATTATAGGAATATATTTTAGTATCATCATATGAATATATTTTAGTATCATTATAGATATATATTTTAGTATCATTATATGAATATATTTTAGTATCATTATGGGAATATATTTTAGTATCATTATAGGAATATATTTTAGTATCATTATAGGAATATATTTTAGTATCATTATAGGAATATATTTTAGCATCATCATATGAATATATTTTAGTATCATTATATGAATATATTTCAGAATCATCAAATTAATATATTTCAGAATCATCATATGAATATATTTTAGTATCATTATATGAATATATTTTAGTATCATCATATGAATATATTTTAGTATCATTATAGGAATACATTTCAGAATCATCATAGGAATATATTTTAGTATCATTATAGGAATATATTTCACTATCATCATATGAATATAATTTAGAATCATCATATGAATATATTTCAGAATCATTATAGGAATATATTTTAGTATCATTATAGGAATATATTTTAGTATCATTATATGAATATATTTTAGTATCATTATAGGAATATATTTTAGTATCATTATAGGAATATATTTTAGTATCATCATATGAATATATTTTAGTATCATTATAGGAATATATTTTAGCATCATCACATGAATATATTTTAGTATCATTATAGGAATATATTTTAGTATCATCATGTGACTATATTTTAGTATCATTATAGGAATATATTTTAGTATCATTATAGGAATATATTTTAGTATCATTATAGGAATATATTTTAGTATCATTATAGGAATATATTTTAGCATCATCACATGAATATAATTTAGAATCATCATATGAATATATTTTAGTATCATCATATGAATATATTTTAGCATCATCATTTGAATATATTTTAGTATCATTATAGGAATATATTTTAGTATCATCATGTGAATATATTTTAGTATCATTATAGGAATATATTTTAGTATCATTATAGGAATATATTTTAGTATCATTATAGGAATATATTTTAGTATCATTATAGGAATATATTTTTGCATCATCATATGAATATATTTTAGTATCATTATAGGAATATATTTTAGTATCATTATAGGAATATATTTTAGTATCATTATAGGAATATATTTTAGCATCATCACATGAATATAATTTAGAATCATCATATGAATATATTTTAGTATCATCATATGAATATATTTTAGCATCATCATTTGAATATATTTTAGTATCATTATAGGAATATATTTTAGTATCATTATAGGAATATATTTTAGCATCATCATATGAATATATTTTAGTATCATTATAGGAATATATTTTAGTAACATCATATGAATATATTTTAGTATCATCATATGAATATATTTTAGCATCATCATATGAATATATTTTAGTATCATTATAGGAATATATTTTAGTATCATTATATGAATATATTTTAGTATCATTATATGAATATATTTTAGTAACATCATATGAATATATTTTAGTATCATCGTATGAATATATTTTAGTATCATTATAGGAATATATTTAACTGACACCAGATGATGTTTCTTGGCCCTTCCCACCGGGGTCAGAGGGATATCATTACCAAACAATGTTCTTTAAAACAGATGATTTTCACAATAATTGCTGTATATATGCTTTATAATATGATATATTTGCTGTTATAATTGCTATATAAATGCTATGGCTATCACAGATAGTGTACACACACACACACACACACACACACACACACACACACACACACAAACACAAACACGATCACCCTTCCCGAAATGCTATTTTCAACATGCGTTGTCCTAAAGCGTCCCCATCCTCTTCTGAAAGTGTTTTTCAGCCAGCCATACGAGGTCGTATTCAAATGAAGAGGGAAGACCTTTCACATACTGTACATGAGACCATAGTGGAGGAGAGCTTAGCATAACTCCCACTGATTTACAATGCTAATTCTAGCAGTCGAATTCAGTGTGTGGCTCCAGACTGCGGAGACACACAGCGATTCTTTACGCTCTGAAACGTTGCGCTTATCAGCCAGACGCAACGATCAACTTGTCACATCCCCCCCAAAATCCCTCACAGACTTCAAGGGGAGGATCATCAGCACTCAAATGCAGGCAGATGTTTCCTACTCACGTCAATACGTATATCTAAATCCTTAAATTAAACATCTTAATTGCTATAAGGCTTACTATCAAACTGGGGACCCCGTTGCCTCCCTCCCCCTTGTCCTAATAACATGTCACGTAGTATTGTTGAAGGCATTAAATGGTGTCTTTCAAACAGAGGAACAATGAGCCCTGTGTCTCTCTGCCTTCCTTCTGAGAGTAATAACCCCTAACAACCATAACAGAGGATTTATTACAACAACAATAGTTTATGAACCAAGGAGATCATTCTATTAAAACCTATCTTTCTGTCTATGGAGGGGAGAATTCATCTAGTCCCCTCCTGTCTGTCTGTCTATGGAGGGGAGAATTCATCTAGTTTCCCTCCTGTCTTTCTGTCTATGGAGGGGAGAATTCATCTAGGTCCCTCCTGTCTGTCTGTCTGTCTGTCTATGGAGGGGAGAATTCATCTAGTTTCCCTCCTGTCTGTCTGTCTATGGAGGGGAGAATTCATCTAGTTTCCTTCCTGTCTATGGAGGGGAGAATTCATCTAGTTTCCCTCCTGTCTTTCTGTCTATGGAGGGGAGAATTCATCTAGTTTCCTTCCTGTCTATGGAGGGGAGAATTCATCTAGTTTCCCTCCTGTCTTTCTGTCTATGGAGGGGAGAATTCATCTAGTTTCCCTCCTGTCTGTCTGCCTATGGAGGGGAGAATTCATCTAGTTTCCCTCCTGTCTGTCTGTCTATGGAGGGGAGAATTCATCTAGTTTCCCTCCTGTCTATGGAGGGGAGAATTCATCTAGTTTCCCTCCTGTCTTTCTGTCTATGGAGGGGAGAATTAATCTAGTTTCCCTCCTGTCTGTCTGCCTATGGAGGGGAGAATTCATCTAGTTTCCCTCCTGTCTGTCTGTCTATGGAGGGGAGAATTCATCTAGTTTCCCTCCTGTCTATGGAGTGGAGAATTCATCTAGTTTCCCTCCTGTCTGTCTGTCTATGGAGGGGAGAATTCATCTAGTTTCCCTCCTGTCTATGGAGGGGAGAATTCATCTAGTTTCCCTCCTGTCTTTCTGTCTATGGAGGGGAGAATTCATCTAGTTTCCCTCCTGTCTTTCTGTCTATGGAGGGGAGAATTAATCTAGTTTCCTTCCTGTCTATGGAGGGGAGAATTCATCTAGTTTCCCTCCTGTCTGTCTGTCTATGGAGGGGAGAATTAGTATATATAGTATAGTCCAGTATGGTATAGTGTAGTACAGTATGGTATAGTATAGCACAGTATGGCACAGTATAGTACAGTATGGTATAGTATACTATAGCATAGTATGGTATGGTATAGTATAGTATTCTATAGTATGGTATAGTATAGTACAGTGTGGTATGGTATAGTATAGTATAGCATAGTATAGCAGAGTATAGTATAGTATAGTGCGATATGGTATAGCATAGTATGGTATAGTATAGTACAGTGCGGTATGGTATAGTATAGTATGGTATAGCAGAGTATAGTATAGTATAGTATAGTGCGGTATAGTATAGCACAGTATGGCACAGTATGGCATAATATAGTATAGTATAGTATGGTATAGTATCGTATGGCATAGTAGAGTATAGTATAGTATAGTATAGTACGGTATAGTATAGTATAGTGTGGTGTGGTGTGGTGGGGTGTAGTGTGCTGCAGTATAGTATAGGGTAGTATAGTGGAGTGTGGTGTGATGCAGTATAATATAGTATAATGTAGTATAGTAAAGTGCAGTGTGATGCAGTATAGTGTAGTATAGGGTGGTGTAGTATAGCAGAGTGGAGTGTGATGCAGTATAGCATAGTATAGTGTAGTATAGTGTAGTGTAGTGTGATGCAGTATAGCATAGTATAGTATAGTGTAGTATAGTGTAGTGCAGTGTGATGCAGTATAGTGTAGTATAGTAGAGTGTGGTGTTATGCAATGTAGTGTAGTATAGGGTAGTATAGTAGAGTGTAGTGTAGTGTGATGCAGTATAGGGTAGTATAGTAGAGTGTAGTGTGATATAGTATAGTATATTATAGTAGAGTGTAGTGTGATGCAGTATAGGGTAGTATAGTAGAGTGTAGTGTGATGCAGTATATGGTAGTTTAGTAGAGTGTAGTGTGATATAGAATAGTATATTATAGTAGAGTGTAGTGTGATGCAGTATAGGGTAGTATAGTAGAGTGTAGTGTGATGCAGTATAGGGTAGTATAGTAGAGTGTAGTGTGATGCAGTATAGGGTAGTATAGTAGAGTGTAGTGTGATATAGTATAGATTATTATATTAGAGTGTAGTGTGATGCAGTATAGGGTAGTATAGTAGAGTGTAGTGTGATATAGTATAGTATATTATAGTAGAGTGTAGGGTGATGCAGTATAGGGTAGTATAGTAGAGTGTAGTGTGATATAGTATAGTATATTATAGTAGAGTGTAGCGTGATGCAGTATAGGGTAGTATAGTAGAGTGTAGTGTGATATAGTATAGTATATTATAGTAGAGTGTAGTGTGATGCAGTATAGGGTAGTATAGTAGAGTGTAGTGTGATGCAGTATAGGGTAGTATAGTAGAGTGTAGTGTGATATAGTATAGTATATTATAGTAGAGTGTAGTGTGATGCAGTATAGGGTAGTATAGTAGAGTGTAGCGTGATGCAGTATAGGGTAGTATAGTAGAGTGTAGTGTGATGCAGTATAGTATAGTATAGTATATTATAGTAGAGTGTAGTTTTTTTAAAACTTTTTTTAACTAGTCAAGTCAGTTAAGAACAAATTCTTGTTCAGAATGACGGCCTACCAAAAGGACTCCTGCGGGGATGGGGCCTGGGATTTTAAATACAAATAAATAAAAGACAAATAAAAGACAAAATACACATCAAGACAAGAGAGACAACACAACACTACATAAAGAGAGACCTAAGACAACATAACAAGGCAGCAACACATGACAACACAACACGGTAGCACAAAACAGGGTAGAAACATTATTGTCTGTATAGTGTAGTATAGTGTAGTGGAGCATAGTGTAGTACAATAAAGTGTTAAGCAGTACACTGCAGTATAGTGCAGTGTAGTGTAATGCAGTATAGTGTAGAGTAGCATAGTGTAGTACAATGAAGTGTTAAGCAGTACACTGCAGTATAGTGCAGTGTAGTGTAATGCAGTATAGTGTAGAGTAGCATAGTGTACTATATTGTAGTGTAATGTAGTATAGTGTTGTGTAGTGTGGCATACTGTGGTATAGCATAGTGTAGCATAGTATAGTGTAGTGGAGTGCAGTGTGGTGTAGTGTAGTGTGGTGTAGTATATCATAGTGTAGTGCAGTGCAGTGTACTATATTGTAGTGTAATGTAGTATAGTGTAGTGTAGTATAGTATAGTGTAGTGCAGTGTGGTGTAGTGTAGTGTAGTGTGGTGTAGTATATCATAGTGTAGTGTAGTATAGTGTGGGGTAGTATAGTGCAGTATTGTTTAGTGTAATGTAATGTAGTATAGTGTGATATAGTGTAGAGCGGTGTAGTGTAACGTAGTATGGTGTGGTATACTGTAGCATAGTGTAGTATAGTGTAGTATAGCATAGCGTACTGTAGTACGGTATAATGTAATGTAGTACAGTGTAGTATAATGTGGTGTAGTATAGTGTGGTATAATGTAGCATTGTGTAGCGTAGTATATTATAGTGCAGTTTTGTGTGTTATAGTATAGTGTAGCGCAGTGTGGTTTTGTGTAGTATAGTGTAGCATAGCATAGTATAGTGTAATATAGTACAGTGTAGCATTGTGTAGTATTGTGTGGTGTAGTGTAATATATTGTAGCAGAGTACAGTATAACGTAGCAGTAGCAGTAGTGGTAGTAGTACTAGTAGTAGTAAGTAGCAGTAGTAGCAGCAGTAGTAGTAGTAGTAGTAGTAGTAAGTAGTAGTAGTAAGTAGTAGTAGTAGTAGTAGTAAGTA